>NC_092087.1:105644471-105676971 GCF_045679555.1 Salvelinus alpinus
TATAACATCAGGTTATACAATACACTTGTGTTTTGTTCGAAAATGTGCATATTTAGAGCTACAAATCCTGATTATACATTGTGAATACGTAGCATCGATTCACTAGAATCTCCAGAGATATTTTGGACACTCACCTAATCTGACCAAAGAACTCATCATAAACTTTACATAAAAATACTTGTTGTATGGCAAATGAAAGATACACTGGTTCTTAATGCAACCGCCGTGTTAGATTTAAAAAAATAACTTTACCATAACAAACAGCTTACGTTATAGCGAGACAGCGCCCGCCAAAACGCGAATAATAGGACTCAACATTTTCCACAGAAATACGAAATAACATCATGAATTGTTCTTACTTTTGCTGAGCTTCCATCAGAATCTTGTACAAGGAGTCCTTGGTCTAGAATAAATCGTTGTTTGGTTTTAGAATGTCCTTTTCTCCTGTCGAATTCGCACCACAATGCTAGCCAAGGTTGCTAAAATTCTTGATTGATTCTTGAATGTTGATAACGTTCCCATTTTCTCTCGACGCAAAGAACGGAAAACTCCAAAAGTCCCAATAAACGTTGAATAATCTGATAAAACTCGGTTGAAAAAACCTACTTTACGATGTTATTATCACATGTATCAAATAAAATCAGAGCCGGAGATATTCGCCGTGTAGCTATTCTCTCCGCAAGGCAATCAAACAGGCTAAGTCCCAGTACAGAGACAAAATCGAGTCGCAATTCAACAGCTCAGACACAAGAGGTATGTGGCAGGGTCTACAGTCAATCACGGATTACAAAAAGAAAACCAGCCCCGTCGCGGACCAGGATGTCTTGCTCCCAGACAGGCTAAACAACTTTTTTGCCCGCTTTGAGGACAATACAGTGCCACTGACACGGCCCCCTACCAAAACCTGCGGGCTCTCCTTCACTGCAGCCGAGGTGAGTAAAACATTTAAACGTGTTAACCCTCGCAAGGCTGCAGGCCCAGACGGCATTCCCAGCCGCGTCCTCAGAGCATGCGCAGACCAGCTGGCTGGTGTGTTTACGGACATATTCAATCAATCCTTATCCCAGTCTGCTGTTCCCACATGCTTCAAGAGGGCCACCATTGTTCCTGTTCCCAAGAAAGCTAAGGTAACTGAGCCAAATGACTACCGCCCCGTAGCACTCACTTCCGTCATCATGAAGTGCTTTGAGAGACTAGTCAAGGACCATATCACCTCCACCCTACCGGACACCCTAGACCCACTCCAATTTGCTTACCGACCCAATAGGTCCACAGACGACGCAATCGCAACCACACTGCACACTGCCCTAACCCATCTGGACAAGAGGAATACCCATGTGAGAATGCTGTTCATCGATTACAGCTCAGCATTCAACACCATAGTACCCTCCAAACTCGTCATCAAGCTCGAGACCCTGGGTCTCGACCCCGCCCTGTGCAACTGGGTCCTGGACTTCCTGACGGGCCGCCCCCAGGTGGTGAGGGTAGGTAACAACATCTCCACCCCGCTGATCCTCAACACTGGGGCCCCACAAGGGTGCGTTCTGAGCCCTCTCCTGTACTCCCTGTTCACCCACGACTGCGTGGCCATGCACGCCTCCAACTCAATCATCAAGTTTGCGGATGACACTACAGTGGTAGGCTTGATTACCAACAACGACGAGACGGCCTACAGGGAGGAGGTGAGGGCCCTCGGAGTGTGGTGTCAGGAAAATAACCTCACACTCAACGTCAACAAAACAAAGGAGATGATTGTGGACTTCAGGAAACAGCAGAGGGAGCACCCCCCTATCCACATCGACGGGTCAGTAGTGGAGAAGGTGGAAAGTTTTAAGTTCCTCGGTGTACACATCACGGACAAACTGAATTGGTCCACCCACACAGACAGCGTTGTGAAGAAGGCGCAGCAGCGCCTCTTCAACCTCTTCAACCTTAAAAATCCACCTCTCTAAAAACAAGTCTCTCACCGTTGCCGCCTGCTATAGACCACCCTCTGCCCCCAGCTGTGCTCTGGACACTATATGTGAACTGATTGCCCCCCATCTATCTTCAGAGCTCGTGCTGCTAGGCGACCTAAATTTGAACATGCTCAACACCCCAGCCACCCTACAATCTAAGCTTGATGCCCTCAATCTCACACAAATTATAAATGAACCTACCAGGTACCACCCCAATTCCGTAAACACGGGTACCCTCATAGATATCATCCTAACAAACTTGCCCTCCAAATACACCTCTGCTGTTTTCAACCAAGATCTCAGCGATCACTGCCTCATTGCCTGCATCCGTAATGGGTCAGCGGTCAAACGACCTCCACTCATCACTATCAAACGCTCCCTGAAACACTTCAGCGAGCAGGCCTTTCTAATCGACCTGGCCGGGGTATCCTGGAAGGATATTGATCTCATCCCGTCAGTAGAGGATGCCTGGTCATTTTTTAAAAATGCCTTCCTCACCATCTTGAATAAGCATGCCCCATTCAAGAAATTTAGAACCAGGAACAGATATAGCCCTTGGTTCTCTCCTGACCTGACTGCCCTTAACCAACAGAAAAACATCCTATGGCGTTCTGCATTAGCATCGAACAGCCCCCGTGATATGCAACTTTTCAGGGAAGCCAGAAACCAATATACACAGGCAGTTAGAACAGCCAAGGCTAGCTTTTTCAAGCAGAAATTTGCTTCCTGCAACACAAATTCAAAAAAGTTCTGGGACACCGTAAAGTCCATGGAGAATAAGAACACCTCCTCCCAGCTTCCAACCGCTCTGAAGATAGGAAACACTGTCACCACCGACAAATCCACTATAATTGAGAATTTCAATAAGCATTTTTCTACGGCTGGCCATGCCTTCCACCTGGCTACCCCTACCCCGGACAACAGCACTGCCCTCCCCTCTGCTACTCGCCCAAGCCTTCCCCATTTCTCTTTCTCCCAAATACAGTCAGCTGATGTTCTAAATGAGCTGCAAAATCTGGACCCTTACAAATCAGCCGGGCTAGATAATCTGGACCCTTTCTTTCTAAAACTATCTGCTGAAATTGTTGCCACCCCTATTACTAGCCTCTTCAACCTCTCTTTCGTGTCGTCTGAGATCCCCAAAGATTGGAAAGCAGCTGCGGTTATCCCCCTCTTCAAAGGGGGGGACACCCTTGACCCTAACTGCTACAGACCTATATCTATCCTACCCTGCCTTTCTAAGGTCTTCGAAAGCCAAGTCAACAAACAGATTACCGACCATTTCGAATCCCACCACACCTTCTCCGCAATGCAATCTGGTTTCAGAGCTGGTCATGGGTGCACCTCAGCCACGCTCAAGGTCATAAACGATATCGTAACCGCCATTGATAGGAAACAATACTGTGCAGCCGTATTCATTGACCTGGCCAAGGCCTTTGACTCTGTCAATCACCACATCCTCATTGGCAGACTCGACAGCCTTGGTTTCTCTAATGATTGCCTCGCCTGGTTCACCAACTACTTCTCTGATCGAGTTCAGTGTGTCAAATCGGAGGGTCTGTTGTCCGGGCCTCTGGCAGTCTCTATGGGGGTGCCACAGGGTTCAATTCTTGGACCGACTCTCTTCTCTGTTTACATCAATGATGTCGCTCTTGCTGCTGGTGATTCTCTGATCCACCTCTACGCAGACGACACTATTCTGTATACTTCTGGCCCTTCTTTTGACACTGTGTTAACAACCCTCCAGGCGAGCTTCAATGCCATACAACTCTCCTTCCGTGGCCTCCAACTGCTCTTAAATACAAGTAAAACCAAATGCATGCTCTTCAACCGATCACTGCCTGCTCCTGCCCGCCTGTCCAACATCACTACTTTGGACGGCTCTGACTTAGAATATGTGAACACCTACAAATACCTAGGTGTCTGGTTAGACTGTAAACTCTCCTTCCAGACTCACATCAAACATCTCCAATCCAAAGTCAAATCTAGAATTGGCTTCCTATTCCGCAACAAAGCATCCTTTACTCATGCTGCCAAACATACCCTTGTAAAACTGACCATCCTACCAATCCTCGACTTCGGTGATGTCATTTACAAAATAGCCTCCAAAACCCTACTCAATAAATTGGATGCAGTCTATCACAGTGCCATCCGTTTTGTCACCAAAGCCCCATATACTACCCACCACTGCGACCTGTACACTCTCGTTGGCTGGCCCTCGCTTCATACTCGTCGCCAAACCCACTGGTTCCAGGTCATCTACAAGACCCTGCTAGGTAAAGTCCCCCCTTATCTCAGCTCGCTGGTCACCATAGCAGCACCTACCTGTAGCACGCGCTCCAGCAGGTATATCTCTCTAGTCACCCCCAAAACCAATTCTTCCTTTGGACGCCTCTCCTTCCAGTTCTCTGCTGCCAATGACTGGAACGAACTACAAAAATCTCTGAAACTGGAAACACCTATCTCCCTCACTAGCTTTAAGCACCAGCTGTCAGAGCAGCTCATAGATTACTGCACCTGTACATAACCCATCTACAATTTAGCCCAAACAACTACCTCTTTACCTACTGTATTTATTTATTAATTTATTTTGCTCCTTTGCACCCCATTATTTCTGTCTCTACTTTGCACTTTCTTCCACTGCAAACCAACCATTCCATTGTTTTATTTTTATTTATTTTTTATTTATTTTTTTTATTTATTTTTTTATTTTTTATTTTACTTGCTGTGTTGTACTCACTTCGCCTCCATGGCCTTTTATATTTTTATTTATTTATACATATATTTGTTTGCCTTCACCACCCTTATCTCACCTCACTTGCTCACATTGTATATAGACTTATTTATTTTTTTCACTGTATTATTGACTATATGTTTGTTTTACTCCATGTGTAACTATGTGTTGTTGTATGTGTCGAACTGCTTTGCTTTATCTTGGCCAGGTCGCAATTGTAAATGAGAACGTGTTCTCAATTTGCCTACCTGGTTAAATAAAGGTTAAATAAATAAATAAATAAATAAAAAGGAGGCTGAAGAAATTCGGCTTGTCACCAAAAGCACTCACAAACTTCTACAGATGCACAATCGAGAGCATCCTGTCGGGCTGTATCACCGCCTGGTATGGCAACTGCTCCGCCCACAACCGTAAGGCTCTCCAGAGGGTAGTGAGGTCTGCAGAACGCATCACCGGGGGCAAACTACCTGCCCTCCAGGACACCTACACCACCCGATGTCACAGGAAGGCCATAAAGATCATCAAGGACAACAACCACCCAAGCCACTGCCTGTTCACCCCGCTATCATCCAGAAGGCGAGGTCAGTACAGGTGCATCAAAGCAGGGACCGAGAGACTGAAAAACAGCTTCTATCTCAAGGCCATCAGACTGTTAAACAGCCACCACTAACATTTAGCGGCCGCTGCCAACATACTGACTCAACTCCAGCCACTTTAAAAATGGGAATTGATGGAAATTATGTAAAAATGTACCACTAGCCACTTTAAACAATGCCACTTAATATAATGTTTACATACCCTACATTACCCATCTCATATGTATATACTGTACTCTATATCATCTACTGCATCTTGCCATCTTTATGTAATACATGTACCACTAGCCACTTTAAACTATGCCACTTTATGTTTACATACCCTACAGTACTCATCTCATATGTATATACCGTACTCTATACCATCTACTGCATCTGCCATGCCGTTCTGTACCACCACTCATTCATATATCTTTATGTACATATTCTTTATCCCTTTACACTTGTGTGTGTGTGTAAGGTAGTAGTTGTGGAATTGTTAGGTTAGATTACTTGTTGGTTATTACTGCATTGTCGGAACTAGAAGCACAAGCATTTCGCTACACTCGCATTAACATCTGCTAACCATGTGTATGTGACTAATAAAATTTGATTTGATTTGATTTGATTTGTAAACCGAACGCTTATCAGAAGACAATATCGAGGTGCTTCGCGCGCCTTGGTAGACAAAGGAAATTCCTGACCTGCCACTCCAAAAGCTCTTGTTCGACCTCAGATCAAGCTAGACACCCCATTCCACCTTCCACTGCCTGTTGACATCTAGTGGAAGGCGTATGAAGTGCATGTATATCGATAAATATAAGCCAGTTGAATAGGCAGGCCCTGAAACAGAGCCCCATTTTCAGAATTTTCACTTCCTGTCTGGAAGTTTGCTGCCAAATGAGTTCTGTTTTACTCACAGATATAATTCAAACAGTTTTAGAAACTTGAGTGTTTTCTATCCAATAGTAATAATAATATGCATATTGTATGATCTAGAATAGAGTACGAGGCCGTTTAAATTGGGCACGATTTTTTCCAAAGTGAAAATAGCGCCCCCCTATTGACAAGATTAAATCAATTTTAGAATAAGGTTACAAGGTTACAGCTCAACTAAATGCCATTGTGAAGGATCTATGATGGGAGGCAGTCTGTTCTGTGTACCATGTAGGTGTATATATAGTGGTTAAAGCCAGGTGTGTTTCTCCTCTGTGAAGGATCTATGATGGGAGGCAGCCTGTTCTGTGCATCATGGACCAAAGCCTGATCAAGACCGTCCTGATTAAAGAGTGTTACAACATCTTCACCAACCGCAGGGTGAGACACACACACACACACACACACACACAATCTGAATAATAATAACCCAAAAAATTATTGCTGATTTTATTAATACATTATTTATGAAATTCATTTCAAAGTAGTGTGAATATTATGTAAATAGAATAATCAATATTAATTATTAATGATCGTTATTAAATCATATCATTGTTATAACTGTCCTCCATGCTGTAGAACTTCATGTTTCTGAATGGCGAGCTGTTTGACGCGTTGTCCTTTGCCGAGGACGATACATGGAGACGGATCCGCAGTGTCCTCTCACCTTCCTTTACCTCTGGACGACTAAAAGAGGTAGAACCATCCCTCCATCTCGCCTTTTCTATGTTTTATCAACAAGTTAGAATCACTTTATAGCTTGTTATAAACTCATTATAGCTTGTTATAAACTCATTATAGCTTGTTATAAACTCATTATAGCTTGTTATAAACACTTTATAGCTTGTTATAAACTCACTATAGCTTGTTATAACTCTTTACTAACTCATTATAGCTTGTTATAAACTCTTTATAAACTCATTAAAACTTGTTATAAACTATTAAACTATTAAATCATTATAGCTTGTTATAAACTCTTTAGAACTTGTTATTAACTTGTTATAAACGCTTTATAGCTTATTATAAACTCTTCATAAACTCATTATAGCTTGTTATAAACTATTAACTCATTATAGCTTGTTATAAACTATTAACTCATTCTAGCTTGTTATAAACTCTTTATTAACTCATTCTAGCTTGTTATAAACGATTAACTCATTATAGCTTGTTATAAACTATTAACTCATTATAGCTTGTTGTAAACTATTAACTCATTATAGCTTGTTATAAACTATTAACTCATTATAGCTTGTTATAAACTATTAACTCATTATAGCTTGTTGTAAACTATTAACTCATTATAGCTTGTTATAAACTATTAACTCATTATAGCTTGTTATAAACTATTAACTCATTATAGCTGGTTATAAACTATTAACTCATTATAAACTATTAACTCATTATAGCTTGTTATAAACTATTAACTCATTATAGCTTGTTATAAACTATTAACTCATTATAGTTTGTTATAAACTCTCTATTAGCTCATTATAGCTTGTTATAAACTCTTTACTAACTCATTATAGCTTGTTATAAACTATTATCTCATTATAGCTTGTTATAAACTATTAACTCATTATAGCTTGTTATTAACTCTTTACTAACTCATTATAGCTTGTTATAAACTATAAACTCATTATAGCTTGTTATAAACTATTAGCTCATTATAGCTTGTTATAAACTCTTTACTAACTCATTATAGCTTGTTATAAACTATTAACTCATTATAGCTTCTTATAAACTATTAGCTCATTATAGCTTGTTATAAACTCTTTACTAACTCATTATAGCTTGTTATAAACTATTAACTCATTATAGCTTCTTATAAACTCTTTACTAACTCATTATAGCTTCTTATAAACTATTAACTCATTATACCTTGTTATAAACTATTAACTCATTATAGCTTGTTATAAACTCTTTACTAACTCATTATAGCTTGTTATAAACTATTAACTCATTATAGCTTGTTATAAACTTTAAACTCATTATAGCTTGTTATGAACTCAAACTAAATCAAATCAAATTTCCTTAGTCGATACACATATTTAGCAGATGTTACTGCGGGTGTAGTGAAATGCTTGTGCTCCAACAGGGATATCTAACAATACCCAAGTCTACAAGTAAAACAATGGAATTAAGAAATATAGAAATATTAAGACAAGCAATGTCGAAGTCAGGAGTATAAAATTAAATATACATATAGTACATTTATATTTATACATTTTTTATACAACTGAAGTCGGAAGTTTACATAAACCCGAGCCAGAAACATTTCAACTAAGTTTTTCACAATTCCTGACATTTAATCAGAGTAAACATTCCCTGTCTTAGGTCATTTAGGATCACCACTTTATTTTAAGAATGTGAAATGTCAGAATAATAGTATAGAGAATTATTCACTTAAGCTTTTATTTCTTTCATCACATTCCCAGTGGGTCAGAAGTTTACATACACTCAATTAGTATTTGGTAGCATTGCCTTTAAATTGTTTAACTTGGGTCAAATGTTTTGGGTAGCCTTCCACAAGCTTTCCACAATAAGTTGGGTGAATTTTGGCCCATTCCTCCTGACAGAGTTGGTGTAACTGAGTCCGGGTTGTAGGCCTCCTTGCTCGCACACACTTTTTCAGTTCTGCCCACAAATCTTCTATAGGATTGAGGTCAGGGCTTTATGATGGCCACTCCAATACCTTGACTTTGTTGTCCTTAAGCCATTTTGCCACAAATTTGGAGTATGCTTGGAGTCATTGTCCATTTGGAAGACCCATTTGCGACCAAGCTTTAACTTCCTGACTGATGTCTTGAGATGTTGCTTCAATATATCCACATCATTTTCTTGCCTCATGATGCCATCTATTTTGTGAAGTGCACCAGTCCCTCCTGCAGCAAAGCACCCCCACAACATGATGCTGCCACCCCAATGCTTCACGGTGGGATGGTGTTCTTCGGCTTGCAAGCCTCCCCATTTCTCCTCCAAACATAACGATGGTCATTATGGCCAAACAGTTCTATTTTTCTTTCATCAGACCAGAGGACATTTCTCCAAAAAGTACAATCTTTGTCTCAATGTGCAGTTGCAAACCATAGTCTTGCTTTCTTTTATGTCGGCTTTGGAGCAGTGGCTTCTTCCTTGCTGAGCGGCCTTTCAGATTATGTCGATATAGGACTCGTTTTACTGTGGATATAGATACTTTTGTACCTGTTTCCTCCAGCATCTTCACAAGGTCCTTTGCTGTTGTTCTGGGATTGATTTGCTCTTTTCGCACCAAAGTACGTTCATCTCTAGGAGACAGAACGCGTCTCCTTCCTGAGCGGTATGACGGCTGCGTGGTCTCATTGTGTTTCTACTTGCATACTATTGTTTGTAGGGATGAACGTGGTACCTTCAGATGTTTGGAAATTGCTCCCGGAGGACCTGAGCCCTAGGACCATGCCTCAGGACTACCTGGCCTGATGACTCCTTGTTGTCCCCAGTCCACCTGGCCGTGCTGTTGCTCCAGTTTCAACTGATCTGCCTGCGGCTATGGAACCCTGACCTGATCACCAGACGTGCTACCTGTCCCAGACCTGCTGTTTTCAACTCTCTAGAGACAGCAGGAGCGGTAGAGATACTCTGAATGATCGGCTATAAAAAGCCAAGTGACATTTACTCCAGTTGTGAGAGTGTCTAGTGTGAGAAACAGATGCCTCACAAGTCCTCAACTGGCAGCTTCATTAAATTGTACCCGCAAAACACCAGTCTCAACGTCAACAGTGAAGAGGCGACTCCGGGATGCTGGCCTTCTAGGCAGAGTTGCAAAGACAAAGCCATATCTCAGAATGGCCAATAAAAAGAAAATATTAAGATGGGCAAAAGAACACAGACAGTGGAAAGAGATAAGGATTTGTCTTTAATTGTTATAGCCAGTGTCTTTGCTGTATTACTTTTTTTACAACTAAGTTATTTTTCTTTTCAACTCTGCCTTCTGGTCTTGTAACCCGGATGTGAAACAGGATATAACAGTATAACAGGATACACAGAGCAAACTTATTAAAAGCTCCAAGATTAACTTCTTTAGCATTGTGACATGTTTTTCTAGATTCTAGAACATACAGTGCATTCAGAAAAGTATTCAGACCCCTTGTCTTTTTACACATTTGGTTATGCTACAGCTGTATTCTAAAATGTATTAAATTATAATTTTTTCTCATCAATCTACTACACACAATACCCCATAATGACAGCGCGGAAACCGTTTTTTAGAAATTTTTGCAAATGAATACAAAATGTAAAACAGATACCTTCTTTACATTATTATTCAAAGGTGGAGTCACGCGTCCTCTGAAACATGACCCACCTGACCACCTACTTCCTGTTTCACCCAGATGTCAGCAGCACTAATGTGAAAGACATGACCACCTACTTCCTGCTTGACCCGGATGTCAGCAGTACTAAAGTGAAACACCACTCGACTGACAACCAGAGTCAGCTTGCAGGCGACCGGCCCTGTCACACGGAGTTGCTAGAGTACGATAAGCCAACGTCCCGGACGGCGCTGGGCCAATTGTGCGCCGTACTATGGGGTTCACGGTCACGGTCGGTTGTGACACAGCCTGGGATCGAACACCAGGCGGTGCAATGCTTTTGACCGCTGCACCACCCAGGACCTCTATCTTCTTCATTCTAATGACATGCTTGAATCATAATATAGGACTAGAATTAGATGCAGATGGCACCACCCAGGACCTCTATCTTCTTCATTCTAATGACATGCTTGAATCATAATATAGGACTAGAATTAGATGCAGATGGCACCACCCAGGACCTCTATCTTCTTCATTCTAATGACATGCTTGAATCATAATATAGGACTAGAATTAGATGCAGATGGCACCACCCAGGACCTCTATCTTCTTCATTCTAATGACATGCTTGAATCATAATATAGGACTAGAATTAGATGCAGATGGCACCACCCAGGACCTCTATCTTCTTCATTCTAATGACATGCTTGAATCATAATATAGGACTAGAATTAGATGCAGATGGCACCACCCAGGACCTCTATCTTCTTCATTCTAATGACATGCTTGAATCATAATATAGGACTAGAATTAGATGCAGATGGCACCACCCAGGACCTCTATCTTCTTCATTCTAATGACATGCTTGAATCATAATATAGGACTAGAATTAGATGCAGATGGCACCACCCAGGACCTCTATCTTCTTCATTCTAATGGCTTGAATCATAATATAGGACTAGAATTAGATGCAGATGGCTTACACTTCTCTTCATAAAGATTTAATGGTTTAACGCTAAGGAGCTTTTTTTAAGGACACGTCATGCTGTTCATATGAATAACTTAGCGGTTTCTCTCTGTTATTTATCCTGGGAAAGGGGAGTGGTTATTGGCGGTAAATCTCGGTAACCGGGTTATTGCCATTCAACCCTAATCATGAAGCAGCGCTCTACTAACCCCTCTCTCTCTCTCTCTCGCTCTCTCTCTCCCCTCTCTCTCTCTATTGCTCTTTCTCTCTGTCTCTCTCTACCTCTCTCTCTCTCTACCTTTCTCTATTGCTCTGTCTCTCTGTCTCTCTCTCTCTCTCTCTCTCTTCCTCTCTCCGTCTCTCTCTGTGTCTCTCTCTCTCTACCTCTCTCTCTCTCTCTCTCTCTCTCTCCTCTCTCCCTCTCTATCTCTCTCTCTCTCTCTCTCTCTCTCTACCTCTCTACCTCTCTCTCTACCCCTCTCTCTCTCTCTCCTCTCTCTCTCTACCTCTCCTCTCTCTCTGTTTCTCTCCTCTAGATGTTTGGTATCATGAAGCATCACTCTGCTAACCTGCTGAATGGAATGAAGAAGCAGGCAGATAAAGACCAGACCATCGAAGTGAAGGAGTGAGTCCTGACCTCTAACCTCTGACCTCTGACATTTCAACTTACACCTCTGAGTCTTGATTATAATATACACACACATATAGCCACCTTTTGCCTTGATGACAGCTTTGCACACTCTTGGCCTGAGGTAGAGTACGTCATGATAAGCTGTAGACAACACTATCTACCAAGAGAGTTTTCATCTATATTTTTCGTAGCCATCTATTTACCACCACAAACCAAAACTGGCAGTAAGATCACACTCAACGAGCTGTATAAGGGATGGTAGCATTGTCATTGACAATAACAATTTGTTCTTAACTGGCTTGCCAAGTAAAATAAAGATAAAATAAAAAATAAAAAATAAGGCCATAAGTAAACAAGAAAATGCTCGTCCAGAAGTGGCGCTCCAAGTGGCTTCAATGAAGGAAAACTTAAATCCATTTGATCTAATATCTACCAGCATGTCACATGTGCAACCGCAGGGCAGGACAGATTACCAGGACGTGTACTCAGAGGACGCACGGACCAACTGGCAAGTGTCTTCACTGACATTTTAACCTCTCCCTAACCCGAGTCTGTAATAACTACATGTTTCAAGCAGACAATCATAGTCCCTGTGCAATAGAAAGTGAAGGTAACCTGCCTACATGACGAGCATACCGCCCCAACAGATCCATAGCACTCACGTCGGTAACCATGAAGTGCATTGAAAGGCTGGTCATGGCTCACATCAACACAATCATCCCGGAAACACTACACCCACTCCAATTCACCTACCGCCCCAACAGATCCACAGATGATGCAATCTCTATTGCACTCCACACTGCCCTTTCCCACCTGGACAAAAGCAACACATGCATGAATATGCTGTACATTGACTACTGCTCAGCGTTCAACACCATAGTGCCCACAAAGCTCATCACTAAGCTAAAGACCCTGGGACTAAACACCTTCCTCTGCAACTGGATCCTGAACTTCCTGACGGGCCGCCCCCAGGTCTGCCACGCTGATCCTCAACACGAGGGCCACTCATGGGTTTGTGCTTAGTCCCCTCCTGTACTCCCAGTTCACCCACGACTGCCTGGCCAAGCACGACACCAACACCATCATTAAGGTTGCTGATGACAAAAGAGTGGTAGGCCTGATCACCGACAACGATGAGACAGTCTATAGGGAGGAGGTCAGAGACCTGGCAGTGTGGTGCCAAGACAACAACCTCTCCCTCAATGTGAGCAAGACAAAGTATCTGATCGTGGACTACAGGTAAAGGAGGACCGAACACGACCCCATTCACATCGACGGGGCTGTAGTGGAGCGGGTCGAGAGTTTCAAGTTCCTTGGTGTCCACATCACCAACAAACTATCATGGTCCAAACACACCAAGACAGTCGTGAAGAGGGCACGACAACGCCTTTTCCCCCTAAGGAGACTGAAAAGATTTGGCATGGGTCGCCAGATCCTCAAAAGGTTCTACAGCTGCACCATCGAGAGCATCCTGTCCGGTTGCATCACCGCCTTGTATGGCAACTGCTCGTTATCTGACAGTAAGGAGCTACAGAGCGTAGTGCGTACGGCCCAGTACATCACTGGGGCAAAGCTTCCTGCCATCCAGGACCTATATACTAGGTGGTGTCAGAGGAAGGCCCTAAAAATTGTCAAAGACTCCTGTCACCCGGGGCCTCCTAAGTGGTGGTCTAAGGCATCGCAGTGCTGATGTACTAGGCTGTGATGTACTAGGCTGTGATGTACTAGGCTGTGATGTACTAGGCTGTGATGTACTAGGCTGTGATGTACTAGGCTGTGATGTACTAGAGATCCTGGTTCGAGTCCAGGCTCTGTCGCAGCCGCATTCCAAATTACTGCTGAACAATTAATCAAATGGCCACCCAAACTATTTACATATTTTTTACTTTAGTTTATTTAGTAAATATTTTCTTAACTCTGTTTCTTGAATTGCATTCTTGGTTAAGGGCTTGTAAGTAAGCATTTCACGGTAAGTTCTACACCTGTTGTATGCGACGCATGTGACAAATACATTTGATCTGATTTAGTTGAGATGAGTAGTTGTGGTCAGTTGTGTGGTCGGTAGTTGTGGTCAGTATTTAGTAGTTAGTCGTTATTTTATTTTATTTAAGCTTTATTTAACAAGTCAAGTCAGTTAGGAACAAATTCTTATTTTCAATGACGGCCTAGGAACAGTGGGTTAACTGCCTTGTTCAGGAGCAGAATGACAGATTTTTACCTTGTCAACTCGGGGATTCGATCTTGTAACCTTTCGGTTACTGGCCCAACACTCTAACCACTAAGCTACCTGCCGCCACGGTGTGGTCAGTAGTTGTGGTCAGTAGTTGTGGTCACTAGTTGTGGTCAGCTGTTGTGGTCAGTAGTTGGTGGTCAGTAGGTGTGGTCAGTAGTTGTGGTCAGTAGTTGTGTGGTCAGTAGTTGCGGTCAGTAGTTGTGGTCAGTAGTTGTGTGGTTAGTAGTTGTGGTCAGTAGTTGTGGTCAGTAGTTGGTGGTCAGTAGGTGTGGTCAGCTGTTGTGGTCACTAGTTGTGGTCAGTAGTTGTGGCCAGTAGTTGTGGTCAGTAGTTGTGTGGTTAGTAGTTGTGGTCAGTAGTTGTGGTCAGTAGTTGTGGTCAGTAGTTGTGTGGTCAGTAGATGTGGTCAGTAGTTGTGGTCAGTAGTTGTGTGGTCAGTAGTTGTGTGGTCAGTAGATGTGGTCAGTAGTTGTGGTCAGTAGTTGTGTAGTTGTGGCCAGTCGTTGTGGTCAGTAGTTGTGTGGTCAGTGGTTGAGGTCAGTGGTTGTGGTCGGTAGTTGTGGTCAGTAGTTGTGTAGTTGTGGTCAGTAGTTGTGTAGTTGTGGTCAGTAGTTGTGGTCAGTAGGTGTGTAATTGTGGTCAGTAGGTGTGTAGTTGTGGTCAGTAGGTGTGTAATTGTGGTCAGTAGTTGTGTAATTGTGGTCAGTAGTTGTGTAGTTGTGGTCAGTAGGTGTGTAATTGTGGTCAGTAGTTGTGTAGTTGTGGTCAGTAGGTGTGTAATTGTGGTCAGTAGGTGTGTAATTGTGGTCAGTAGTTGTGTGGTTGTGGTCAGTAGTTGTGGTCAGTAGTTGTGTAGTTGTGGTCAGTAGTTGTGGTCAGTAGTTGTGTAGTTGTGGTCAGTAGTTGTGTAGTTGTGGTCAGTAGGTGTGTAATTGTGGTCAGTAGGTGTGTAATTGTGGTCAGTAGATGTGTAATTGTGGTCAGTAGGTGTGTAATTGTGGTCAGTAGTTGTGTAGATGTGGTCAGTAGGTGTGTAATTGTGGTCAGTAGGTGTGTAATTGTGGTCAGTAGGTGTGTAGTTGTGGTCAGTAGGTGTGTAATTGTGGTCAGTAGGTGTGTAATTGTGGTCAGTAGGTGTGTAGTTGTGGTCAGTAGGTGTGTAATTGTGGTCAGTAGTTGTGTAGTTGTGGTCAGTAGATGTGTGGTTGTGGTCAGTAGGTGTGTAATTGTGGTCAGTAGTTGTGTAGTTGTGGTCAGTAGTTGTGTAGTTGTGGTCAGTAGGTGTGTAATTGTGGTCAGTAGTTGTGTAGTTGTGGTCAGTAGATGTGTAATTGTGGTCAGTAGTTGTGTAGTTGTGGTCAGTAGTTGTGTGGTTGTGGTCAGTAGTTGCGTGGTTGTGGTTAGTAGTTGTGTAGTTGTGGTCAGTAGGTGTGTGGTTGTGGTCAGTAGTTGTGTAGTTGTGGTCAGTAGATGTGTAATTGTGTTTGTGTTGCAGGTTCTTTGGGCCCTACAGTATGGACGTGGTCACCAGCACAGCCTTCAGTGTGGACATTGACTCTCTGAACAACCCTTCAGACCCCTTCGTCTCCAACGTCAAGAAGATGATCAAGTTTGACATGTTCAACCCACTGTTGCTCCTATTCGGTGAGACCACACACACACACACACACACACACACACACACACACACAGAGAGACACAAAATTGAACTTTCTAATCATATGCAGTTGTACACCTTTCTATAAAACGTTCCTCTCCACCTCTCCTCTCCTCTTCTCCTCTCCTGTCCTCCCTTCCTCTCCTCTCCCCTCCTCCCCCCTCCTCTCCTTTTCCAGTGTTGTTTCCCTTCACTGGTCCTATCTTGGAGAAGATGAAGTTTTCTTTCTTCCCGTCTGCGGTGACAGACTTCTTTTACGCCTCGCTGGCTAAGATCAAATCTGGACGTGACACTGGGAACTCAACTGTAAACATGTTTTATATTCATATTTGATTGTTATGTTGATATTTTCATCTGTACATTTGTATTTGTATTGTAATATTCTGTATTTTTTTATTATGTTTAGGAAACCTATGTAACTAGTGATGGGAACCAATATGAAATGTCTATATCGATATCATGTCAGAATTTAAAAACACAATTTTTTTATTTTTTATTTAAAAACACAATTATTGGGACCCAAATATCTACATTCATGTTAGCATCTGTTTGTGTTGGTTGTGATTGGACCAGATCCAGTAGAATGTGTTTGTGTTGGTTGTGATTGGACGAGATCCATTATAATCTGTTTGTGTTGGTTGTGATTGGACGAGATCCATTATAATCTGTTTGTGTTGGATGTGATTGGACGAGATCCATTATAATCTGTTTGTGTTGGTTGTGATTGGACGAGATCCATTAGAATCTGTTTGTGTTGGTTGTGATTGGACAAGATCCATAAGAATCTGTTTGTGTTGGTTGTGATTGGACCAGATCCATTAGAATCTGTTTGTGTTGGTTGTGATTTGACCAGATCCATTAGAATCTGTTTGTGTTGGTTGTGATTGGACCAGATCCATTAGAATCTGTTTGTGTTGGTTGTGATTGGACCAGATCCATGAGAATCTGTTTGTGTTGGTTGTGATTGGACCAGATCCATTATAATCTGTTTGTGTTGGTTGTGATTGGACCAGATCCATTAGAATCTGTTTGTGTTGGTTGTGATTGGACCAGATCCATTAGAATCGGTTTGTGTTGGTTGTGATTGGACCAGATCCAGTAGAATCTGTTTGTGTTGGTTGTGATTGGACCAGATCCATTAGAATCTGTTTGTGTTGGTTGTGATTGGACCAGATCCATTAGAATCGGTTTGTGTTGGTTGTGATTGGACCAGATCCATTAGAATCTGTTTGTGTTGGTTGTGATTGGACCAGATCCAGTAAAATCTGTTTGTGTTGGCTGCGATTGGACATATTTGACCTAATTTAATTTGCAGAGTCGGGTGGATTTCTTACAACTGATGATCGACTCTCAAAAAGGCAACGACACAAAGACAGGAGAGGAACAGACTAAAGGTACCTGTCGAACAAACACCTGTAAAATACTGTTACAAACACACACCTGTAAACTACTGTTACAAACACACACCTGTAAAATACTGTTACAAACACACAACTGTGAACTACTGTGACAAACACACAACTTTAAACTACGAAATGTATTTTTGATACTGTCGCAAAGCTAACTAAAACGCAGCATTCCCCAAGAGAGGATGGCTTTCACTTGAGCAGTAATAAATTAATGAACTTCTTTGGGGAAAGTCGGCCTATATCAAATCTCCCATTCCTCTCAAAACATTAGTCTGGTTTTAGACCCGATCATAGCACTGAGACTCCACTTGTGAAGGTGGTAAATGACCTTTTAATGGCGTCAGACCGAGGCTCTGCTTCTGTCCTCGTGCTCCTAGACCTTAGTGCTGTATCTGTCCTCGTGCTCCTAGACCTTAGTGCTGTATCTGTTCTCGTGCTCCTAGACCTTAGTGCTGCTTCTGTCCTCGTGCTCCTAGACCTTAGTGCTGTATCTGTCCTCGTGCTCCTAGACCTCAGTGCTGCATCTGTCCTCGTGCTCCTAGACCTTAGTGCTGTATCTGTCCTCGTGCTCCTAGACCTTAGTGCTGCTTCTGTCCTCGTGCTCCTAGACCTTAGTGCTGCTTCTGTCCTCGTGCTCCTAGACCTTAGTGCTGCTTCTGTCCTCGTGCTCCTAGACCTTAGTGCTGTATCTGTCCTCGTGCTCCTAGACCTTAGTGCTGCTTCTGTCCTCGTGCTCCTAGACCTTAGTGCTGTATCTGTCCTCGTGCTCCTAGACCTTAGTGCTGTATCTGTCCTCGTGCTCCTAGACCTTAGTGCTACATCTGTCCTCGTGCTCCTAGACCTTAGTGCTGTATCTGTCCTCGTGCTCCTAGACCTTAGTGCTGTATCTGTCCTCGTGCTCCTAGACCTCAGTGCTGCATCTGTCCTCGTGCTCCTAGACCTTAGTGCTGTATCTGTCCTCGTGCTCCTAGACCTTAGTGCTGTATCTGTCCTCGTGCTCCTAGACCTTAGTGCTACATCTGTCCTCGTGCTCCTAGACCTTAGTGCTGTATCTGTCCTCGTGCTCCTAGACCTTAGTGCTACATCTGTCCTCGTGCTCCTAGACCTTAGTGCTGCTTTGATACCATCGATCACCACATTCTTCTGGAGAGACTGGAAACTCTAATTGGTCGACACGGACAAGTTCTGGCCTGGTTTAGATCTTGTCTCTCGGAAAGATATCAGTTTGTCTCTGTGAATGGTTTGTCCTCTGACAAATCAACTGTAAATTTTGGTGTTCCTCAAGGTTCCGTTTTAGGACCACTATTGTTTTCACTATATATTTTACCTCTTTGGGATGTCATTCGGAAACATAATGATAACTTTCACTGCTATGCGGATGAAAGAGATCTTCTGTTGAATCTGACAATTAATCGTGATGGTTGTACAGTCGTCTCAAATAAAACTGTGAAGGACCTCGGCGTTACTCTGGACCCTGATCTCTCTTTTGACGAACATATCAAGACTGTTTCAAGGACAGATTTTTTCCATTTACGTAACATTGCAAAAATCAGACATTTTCTGTCCAAAAATTATGCAGAAAAATTAATCCATGCTTTAGTTACTTCTAGGTTAGAAGCCTCTCTACACTAGCTGCTTTTACTGCTAACCTGCAAAGCATTACATGGGCTTGCTCCTAACTATCTTTCCGATTTGGTCCTGCCGTACATACCTACACGTACGCTACGGTCACAAGACGCAGGCCTCCTAATTGTCTCTAGAATTTCTAAGCAAACAGCTGGAGGCAGGGCTTTCTCCTACAGAGCTCCATTTTTATGAAATGGTCTGCCTACCCATGTGAGAGACGCAGACTCGGTCTCAACCTTTAAGTCTTTATTGAAGACTCATCTCTTCAGTAGGTCCTATGATTGAGTGTAGTCTGGCCCAGGAGTGTGAAGGTGAACGGAAAGGCACTGGAGCAACGAACCACCCTTGCTGTCTCTGCCTGGCCGGTTCCCCTCTCTCCACTGGGATTCTCTGCCTCTAACCCAATTACAGGGGCTGAGTCACTTTCTTTCTCTCTCTCGGAGGACCTGAGCCCTAGGACCATGCCTCAGGACTACCTGGCATGAGGACTCCTTGTTGTCCCCAGTCCACCTGGCCGTGCTGCTGCTCCAGTTTCAACTGTTCTGCCTGCGGCTATGGAACCCTGACCTGTTCACTGTGATTACTATTATTTGACCATGCTGGTCATTTATGAACATTTGAACATCTTGGCCATGTTCTGTTATAATCTCCACCCGGCACAGCCAGAAGAGGACTGGCCACCCCTCATAGCCTGGTTCCTCTCTAGGTTTCTTCCAAAGTTTTGGCAATTTCTAGGGAGTTTTTCCTAGCCACCATGCTTCTACACCTGCATTTCTTGCTGTTTGGGGATTTAGGCTGGGTTTCTGTAGAGCACTTTGATATATCAGCTGATGTAAGAAGGGCTTTGTAAATGAATTTGACCTATAAACTACCGTTACAAACACACACCTGTAAACTACTGTTACAAACACACACCTGTAAACTACTGTTACTAACACACACCTGTAAACTACTGTTACTAACACACACCTGTAAACTACTGTTACAAACACACACCTGTAAACTACTGTTACTAACACACAACTGTAACCTACTGTAACAAACACACACCTGTTACAAACTATTCTCTCTCTCTATTTCTCTTCTCCTCTCCCCTTCTCTCCTTTCTTCTACTCTCCTCTCCTCTCCCTCTCTCCTTCCACAGGACTGACTGATCATGAGATCTTGTCTCAGGCCATGATCTTCATCTTCGCCGGCTACGAGACCAGCAGCACTACTATGAGTTTCCTGGCCTATAATCTGGCAACCAACCCCCACACCCTGACCAAACTGCAGGAGGAGATAGATACTGTGTTCCCCAACAAGGTAACCCCCAAACCATGACCAAACTGCCGGAGGAGGTAGATACTGTGTTCCCCAACAAGGTAACCCCCACACCATGACCAAAATGCAGGAGGAGATAGATACTGTGTTCCCCAACAAGGTAACCCCCACACCATGACCAAACTGCAGGAGGAGATAGATACTGTGTTCCCCAACAAGGTAACCCCCACACCATGACCAAACTGCAGGAGGAGATAGATACTGTGTTCCCCAACAAGGTAACCCCCACACCATGACCAAACTGCAGGAGGAGATAGATACTGTGTTCCCCAACAAGGTAACCCCCACACCATGACCAAACTGCAGGAGGAGATAGATACTGTGTTCCCCAACAAGGTAACCCCCACACCATGACCAAACTGCAGGAGGAGATAGATACTGTGTTCCCCAAAAAGGTAACCCCCACACCATGACCAAACTGCAGGAGGAGATAGATACTGTGTTCCCCAACAAGGTAACCCCCACAACATGACCAAACTGCAGGAGGACATAGATACTGTGTTCCCCAACAAGGTAACCCCCACACCATGACCAAACTGGAGGAGGAGATAGATACTGTGTTCCCCAACAAGGTAACCCCCACACCATGACCAAACTGCAGGAGGAGATAGATACTGTGTTCCCCAACAAGGTAATCCCCACACCATGACCAAACTGCAGGAGGAGATAGATACTGTGTTCCCCAACAAGGTAACCCCCACATATGTAACCCTGGTTGCAGATGTGGTGAGGTACTGATGTGTATGTAACCCCGGTGACGGATGTGGTGAGGTACTGATGTGTATGTAACCACAGTGCCAGATGTGATGAGGTACTGATGTGTATGTAACCACGGTGCCAGATGTGGTGAGGTACTGATGTGTGTGTAACCCCGGTGTCAGATGTGGTGAGGTACTGATTTGTGTGTAACCCCGGTGCCAGATGTGATGAGGTACTGATGTGTGTGTAACCACGGTGCCAGATGTGGTGAGGTACTGATGTGTATGTATCCACGGTGCCAGATGTGATGAGGTACTGATGTGTATGTATCCATGGTGCAGGCTCCAATCCAGTATGAAGCTCTGATGCAGATGGACTATTTGGACTGTGTGTTGAACGAGTCTCTGAGACTGTACCCCGTCATGCTGCGACTGGAGAGGGTCGCCAAGAAGACGGTGGAGATCAATGGTATCGTCATCCCCAAAGACTGCGTTGTTCTGGTTCCCACGTGGACCCTCCACCGTGACCCAGAGATCTGGTCTGACCCTGATGAGTTCAAACCAGAGAGGTACTGGACCGCACCGTAACCACAATCCAACCATAACACAACCTTAACAAAACCACAAATGAACTACAGTAAAATGTGCAATGTGTCTGAACCACAACCACAAATCAACTACAATACAATGTGTAATGTGTCTGAACCACAACCACAAATCAACTACAACACAATGTGTAATGTGTCTGAACCACAACCACAAATCAACTACAATACAAACACAATACAACCATAACACAACCTTAATACAACCACAGTACAACCACAACCACAAATGAACTACAATACAATGTTTAATGTGTCTGCCCTCTCCCTGTCCAGGTTCAATAAGGAGAACAAGGAGTCTATTGATCCGTACACGTACATGCCGTTTGGGGCGGGGCCCAGGAACTGTATCGGGATGCGCTTCGCCCTGATCATGATCAAACTGGCCATGGTCGAGATCCTCCAGAGTTTCACTTTCTCCGTCTGCGACGAGACCGAGGTGAGACGCTCACCTGAGCAGACAGAATACGACATCATCAAACATCACTATCATTCATAGATAGAGGCTGCACTTGCCACCACCTGTTTTACATGGGCACCGCCTGTTTTAACATGGTCAACACCTGTTTTAACATGGTCACCACCTGTTTTAACATGGTCACCACCTGTTTTAACATGGTCAACACCTGTTTTAACATGGTCACCACCTGTTTTAACATGGTCAACACCTGTTTTAACATGGTCACCACCTGTTTTAACATGGTCACCACCTGTTTTAACATGGTCACCTCCTGTTGTAGCATGGTCACCACCTGTTTTAACATGGTCAACACCTGTTTTAACATGGTCACCACCTGTTTTAACATGGTCAACACCTGTTTTAACATGGTCACCACCTGTTTTAACATGGTCAACACCTGTTTTAACATGGTCACCACCTGTTTTAACATGGTCACCACCTGTTTTAACATGGTCACCACCTGTTTTAACATGGTCACCACCTGTTTTAACATGGTCACCACCTGTTTTAACATGGTCACCACCTGTTTTAACATGGTCACCACCTGTTTTAACATGGTCACCACCTGTTTTAACATGGTCACCACCTGTTTTAACATGGTCACTGCCTGTTTTAACATGGTCACCACCTGTTTTAACATGGTCACCACCTGTTTTAACATTGACCTGTTTTAACATGGACCTGTTAGTATCTAATGGTTCTAATCTGGTCCTAGATCAGTGGTTAGGTTAGTATCTAATGGTTCAGGTTAGGACTGGGGCAGGGGAATCTGGTCCTAGATCAGTGGTTAGGTTAGTATCTAATGGTTCAGGTTAGGACTGGGGCAGGGGATTCTGGTCCTAGATCAGTGGTTAGGTTAGTATTTAACGGTTCAGGTTAGGACTGGGGCAAGGGAATCTGGTCCTAGATCAGTGGTTAGGTTAGTATCTAATGGTTCAGGTTAGGACTGGGGCAGGGGAATCTGGTCTTAGATCTGGCCTGGGGAGTGTTACGTAACAGGAGTTATCAGATGAGATTGTAGCAGGAAGTCCAAAGATCACCCTAATGCAACACACACAATGCACACACACACACACACACAATGCACACACACACACACACACACACACACACACACACACACACACACACACACACACACACACACACACACACACACACACACACACACACACACACACACACACACACACACACACACACACACACACACACACACACACACACACACACACACACTGTTGGAGATGGACAACCAGGGTTATGTTATGTTATTCTCTATAGATCCCATTGGAGATGGACATCCAGGGTATGCTGATGCCCAAACGACCAATCAAACTGAGGCTGGAGCCCCGTAGCAACATCCCTAGCAACACCACCACCACCTCTCTGAAGAGTTAAACAACGTGACCAAATGCAGGAGCACAGTACCCTCCCCTAGAGCACCCTACCCTACCCTAGAGCCCCCCACCCTACCCTAGAGTACTCTACCCTACCCTAGAGTGCCATACCTACCCTAGAGTACTCTACCCTAACCTACAGCACCCTACCCTACCCTAGAGTACTCTACCCTACCCTAGAGTACCATACCTACCCTAGAGTACTCTACCCTAACCTACAGCACCCTACCCTACCCTAGAGTACTCTACCCTACCCTAGAGTACCATACCTACCCTAGAGTACTCTACCCTAACCTACAGCACCCTACCCTACCCTAGAGTACTCTACCCTACCCTAGAGTACCATACCTACCCTAGAGTACTCTACCCTAACCTACAGCACCCTACCCTACCCTAGAGTACTCTACCCTAACCTACAGCACCCTACCCTACCCTAGAGTACTCTACCCTACCCTAGAGTACTCTACTCTACCCTAGAGTACTCTACCCTAACCTACAGCACCCTACCCTACCCTAGAGTACTCTACCCTACCCTAGAGTACTCTACCCTACCCTAGAGTACTCTACCCTAACCTACAGCACCCTACCCTAGAGTACTCTACCCTAACCTACAGCACCCTACCCTAGAGTACTCTACCCTAACCTACAGCACCCTACCCTACCCTAGAGTACTCTACCCTAACCTACAGCACCCTACCCTACCCTAGAGTACTCTACCCTAACCTACAGCACCCTACCCTAGAGTACTCTACCCTAACCTACAGCACCCTACCCTAGAGTACTCTACCCTAACCTACAGCACCCTACCCTAGAGTACTCTACCCTAACCTACAGCACCCTACCCTAGAGTACTCTACCCTAACCTACAGCACCCTACCCTAGAGTACTCTACCCTAACCTACAGCACCCTACCCTAGAGTACTCTACCCTAACCTACAGCACCCTACCCTAGAGTACTCTACCCTAACCTACAGCACCCTACCCTAGAGTACTCTACCCTAACCTACAGCACCCTACCCTAGAGTACTCTACCCTAACCTACAGCACCCTACCCTAGAGTACTCTACCCTAACCTACAGCACCCTACCCTAGAGTACTCTACCCTAACCTACAGCACCCTACCCTAGAGTACTCTACCCTAACCTACAGCACCCTACCCTAGCTTACTCTACCCTAACCTACAGCACCCTACCCTAGAGTACTCTACCCTAACCTACAGCACCCTACCCTAGAGTACTCTACCCTAACCTACAGCACCCTACCCTAGAGTACTCTACCCTAACCTACAGCACCCTACCCTAGAGTACCGTACCCACCCTGGAGTTTGCTACCCTGTTCTGCTGTCCAGTCATTCCTGTAACCGAGTATCTCTCCCTTCCAGAGTCTGTTTAGTTCCTTTTTAGGAAAGAAAAACAAAAGAAAAACATTTTGAATCAGAAGATAATATTGCAGCTTATAATCAGTTGGAATACCAGGTTCTCATTTTACGTCATACTTTTCTTGCCGTCTAGTTTAATATATTTTAATGTAATCTATGGCATTATTTAGGATCCTTAAGACATGAGCTTCTACTAAACTAAATAAAACAAATCATTAGAATAACAGTGTGGTTTCACATAAAACTATGTTGGAAATAGTTTGCCTTTAAACGGAAGCAAACAGAACAAACAGAACGAAACGTGGAGGGACATACCTGAATTTATTCCAATAGAAACTCTCATTTTGCTCTGTGTGCTTCCATTTAGTTCTTAAACGTTAAAAGGTTTCCGTAATGAATATGCCCCTGTTCTCTCTGCCAATCATTCACCATCCCTCCCTGCTTCGCTTTTCACCTCTCACACAGTCTCCCTCCTATCTCCTTATTGTGTGTCGTGAACAACATTTGCCTGAGCAACAATAGTAGAATCGGCGGTTCGGTTTTCAAAATATAAGTTACCCATTGAAACTGATGCAAACGGATATATATTGTGGAATCAAGCAAAAATCCTGGAGGGACTTTATGGTGCTAAACATATATATGGAATATGTTATATATACATAAATATATAATATATATGTTATGTTATGTTATACATATAAATATATAATATATATGTTATGTTATCTTATATATATAAATGTATAATATATATGTTATGTTATATATATAAATATATAATATATATGTTATGTTATATATATAAATATATAGTATATATGTTATGTTATATATATATAAATATATAATATATATGTTATGTTATATATATAAATATATAATATATATGGTATGTTATATATATAAATATATAATATATGTGTTATGTTATATATATAAATATATAATATATATGTTATTATGTTATGTTATATTATATATATAAATATATAATATATATGTTATGTTATGTTATATATATAAATATATAATATATATGTTATGTTCTGTTATATATATAAATATTTCATATATATGTTATGTTATATATATAAATATATAATATATATGTTATGTTATATAAATATATAATATATATGTTATGTTATGTTATTTATATATAAATATTTAATATATATGTTATGTTATGTTATATATATAAATATATAATATATATGTTATGTTATATATATAAACATATATATGTTATGTTATGTTATATATATAAATATATAATATATATGTTATGTTATGTATAGAAATATATGATATATATGTTATGTTATATATATAAATATTTAATATACACTGCTCAAAAAAATAAAGGGAACACTTAAACAACACAATATAACTCCAAGTCAATCACACTTCAGTGAAATCAAACTGTCCACTTAGGAAGCAACACTGATTGACAATACATTTCACATGCTGATGTGCAAATGGAATGCACATTTGTGGCCTGCTGGAGGTCATTTTGCAGGGCTCTGGCAGTGCACCTCGTTGCACAAAGGCGGAGGTAGCGGTCCTGCTGCTGGGTTGTTGCCCTCCTATGGCCTCCTCCACGTCTCCTGATGTACTGGCCTGTCTCCTGGTAGCACCGCCATGCTCTGGACACTACGCTGACAGACACAGCAAACCTTTTTGCCACAGCTCGCATTGATGTGCCATCCTGGATGAACTGCACTACCTGAGCCACTTGTGTGGGTTGTAGACTCCGTCTCATGCTACCACTAGAGTGAAACTACCGCCAGCATTCAAAAGTGACCAAAACATTGCCAGGAAGCATAGGAACTGAGAAGTGGTCTGTGGTCACCACCTGCAGAACCATTCCTTTATTGGGGGTCTTGCTAATTGCCTATAATCTCCACCTTTTGTCTATTCCATTTACACAACAGCATGTGAAATTTATTGTCAATCAGTGTTGCTTCCTAAGTGGACAGTTTGATTTCACAGAAGTGTGATTGACTTGGAGTTACATTGTGTTGTTTAAGTGTTCCCTTAATTTTTTTGAGCAGTGTATATATTATGTTATATATATATATATAAATATATAATATATATGTTATGTTATGTTATGTTATATATATTAATATATAATATACAGTGGGGAGAACAAGTATTTGATACACTGCCGATTTTGCAGGTTTTCCTACTTACAAAGCATGTAGAGGTCTGTCATTTTTATCATAGGTACACTTCAACTGTGAGAGACGGAATCTAAAACAAAAATCCAGAAAATCACATTGTATGATTTTTAAGTAATTAATTTGCATTTTATTGCATGACATAAGTATTTGATCACCTACCAACCAGTAAGAATTCCGGCTCTCACAGACCTGTTAGTTTTTCTTTAAGAAGCCCTCCTGTTCTCCACTCATTACCTGTATTAACTGCACCTGTTTGAACTCGTTACCTGTATAAAAGACACCTGTCCACACACTCAATCAAACAGACTCCAACCTCTCCACAATGGCCAAGACCAGAGAGCTGTGTAAGGACATCAGGGATAAATTGTAGACCTGTACAAGGCTGGGATGGGCTACAGGACAATAGCCAAGCAGCTTGGTGAGAAGGCAACAACTGTTGGCACAATTATTAGAAAATGGAAGAAGTTCAAGATGACGGTCAATCACCCTCGGTCTGGGGCTCCATGCAAGATCTCACCTCGTGGGGCATCAATGATCATGAGGAATGTGAGGGATCAGCCCAGAACTACACGGCAGGACCTGGTCAATGACCTGAAGAGAGCTGGGACCACAGTCTCAAAGAAAACCATTAGTAACACACTACGCCGTCATGGATTAAAATCCTGCAGCGCACGCAAGGTCCCCCTGCTCAAGCCAGCGCATGTCCAGGCCCGTCTGAAGTTTGCCAATGACCATCTGGATGATCCAGAGGAGGAATGGGAGAAGGTCATGTGGTCTGATGAGACAAAAATAGAGCTTTTTGCTCTAAACTCCACTCGCCGTGTTTGGAGGAATAGAAGGATGAGTACAACCCCAAGAACACCATCCCAACCGTGAAGCATGGAGGTGGAAACATCATTCTTTGGGGATGCTTTTCTGCAAAGGGGACAGGACGACTGCACCGTATTGAAGGGAGGATGGATGGGGCCATGTATCGCGAGATCTTGACCAACAACCTCCTTCCCTCAGTAAGAGCATTGAAGATGGGTCGTGGCTGGGTCTTCCAGCATGACAACGACCCGAAACACACAGCCAGGGCAACTAAGGAGTGGCTCCGTAAGAAGCATCTCAAGGTCCTGGAGTGGCCTAGCCAGTCTCCAGACCTGAACCCAATAGAAAATCTTTGGAAGGAGCCGAAAGTCCGTATTGCCCAGCGACAGCCCCGAAACCTGAAGGATCTGGAGAAGGTCTGTATGGAGGAGTGGGCCAAAATCCCTGCTGCAGTGTGTGCAAACCTGGTCAAGAACTACAGGAAACGTATGATCTCTGTAATTGCAAACTAAGGTTTCTGTACCAAATATTCAGTTCTGCTTTTCTGATGTATCAAATACTTATGTCATGCAATAAAATGCAAATTAATTAATTAAAAATCATACAATGTGATTTTCTGGATTTTTGTTTTAGATTCCTTCTCTCACAGTTGAAGTGTACCTATGATAAAAATTACAGACCTCTACATGCTTTGTAAGTAGGAAAACCTGCAAAATTGTCAGTGTATCAAATACTTGTTCTCCCCACTGTATATGTTATGTTATATATATATAAATATATAATATATATGTTATGTTAGCTTATATATATAAATATATAATATATATGTTATGTTATATATATATATATATAATATATATGTTATGTTATATATATATAATATATATGTTATGTTATGTAAATATTTAATATATATGTTATGTTATGTTATATATATAAATATATAATATATATTTTATGTTATATACATTCAACAAAATACAATAATAGTTAATTTGACACCAAATAAAATATTTTACAATTGCGCTGTGGAGTTTTCAGGACTGAAACATACCTTCAATGTACATCCTTATGGGTCTTGGGTTTACGACAGGAGGTACCAGCCTACTCATTGACTCCGACGGATTACAATTATAAAGAGTTTACGCAAATATTAGCATCGCAGTTCTTATTGCAGGACTTTAACTGTGGGAAATCACCTCACAACTCAGCCTAAAGTGCCTATTGAACATTCATATTTTAATGTACAGCCTTACCTATGGAAATGTGAAGTGAATTGAACATTCATATTTTAATCCAATCTAATCCAAATATTATATTATATTCACTATTTATGTCTATTTGCATCATGTTCAATATTGGATCCTTATTTTGAAGGCGAACTGCAAATTCCATTGTGGCTCATCCTTATTCTAGCTAGCATCACACAGGTGTTTTTCCGACGGGATACAATAATCACTTGTAACCTGCACGGTCTCAAACAGAGTACGGAGAAGAGCAACGGTCGGTAGTCGAGATCTGTCGCGTGCACAGAAGAACCACACTAGAACCGGACAGAAAAAAGCAACTCAAAACCTGTCAGACCATCGGAGAAGTGAACTCGAACGAGCCTGAGAGAAAACGGAGCCTTTGTTTTCAGAAGCAGCAGGGAGCCGAACCGGAGGAAAGATAATGAGTTTTCTGCCATACTTCTCTGCTGAGACCTGGACCCTCCTGGCCCTCCTCATCACCCTCATTGTAGTGTAAGGTCTTCAAATCAAATGTTATTTGTCACATGCATCGTAGTTAACCGGTGTAGACTAACAGTGAAATGCTTAGTTAGGGGTCCTTTTCCAACAATGATAACATTGTTTGTGCAAGTGCATTGGAAGTGCATGTAGAGGTCAACTGTACAAAAGTAAGTTTGTTGAAACTATACTTTCAGTTCCTGTTGATGCTATGTTCCTGTCTTACTTCTGCCTAACACACGATAGCAATAAGAGGAAGAAGGATTGGGAGACTAACCACAAATAACAATAAACTGAACTACGCCTAGCAGGGACATCTTTGTATTAGCAACTATTAATTATGAGGTTATATGGTATTAAAGTTAAGGGACATCACCCTGGGCGGGGTGATCCTCAGTAGGGGATAAAAAGGGAAAACACCATCTTTTGAACTGAGTTACAAATTGCTGTAAGTGTAAACTCCGGGTTCCTTATTAAACAAACTAACCTCTGATCAAATAAGTTTTCTGTGGTCTCTTGTATTAAGACAGAAAACCCTTACACACTATATAGAATAACATGGCTATATACAGGGATACTATACTTAATCTAACTTCTCTAGAACATATTACTAGTTACTGTGTGTGTGTGTGTGTGTGTGTGTGTGTGTGTGTGTGTGTGTGTGTGTGTGTGTGTGTGTGTGTGTGTGTGTGTGTGTGTGTGTGTGTGTGTGTGTGTGTGTGTGTGTGTGTGTGTGTGTGTGTGTGTGTGTGTGTGTGTGTGTGTGTGTGTGTGTGTGTGTGTGTGTGTGTACAGGTATGGGTACTGGCCCTATGGTGTGTTCACTAAGATGGGTATCCCTGGTCCCAAACCTCTACCTTACTTTGGCACAATGATGGAGTATAGAAAGGTAATAAACATCTCATATTTTAAACAATAGTGTTATTTCCCCCCCATGGAAAACAATACAATGAGAAGGAAAATGAGGACTAGCCGGTTGTTTAAACAATAGTGTTATTTCCCCCCATGGAAAACAATACAATGAGAAGGAAAATGAGGACTAGCCGGTTGTTTAAACAATAGTGTTATTTCCCCCCATGGAAAACAATACAATGAGAAGGAAAATGAGGACTAGCCGGTTGTTTAAACAATAGTGTTATTTCCCCCCCATGGAAAACAATACAATGAGAAGGAAAATGAGGACTAGCCGGTTGTTTAAACAATAGTGTTATTTCCCCCCATGGAAAACAATACAATGAGAAGGAAAATGAGGACTAGCCGGTTGTTTAAACAATAGTGTTATTTCCCCCCCATGGAAAACAATACAATGAGAAGGAAAATGAGGACTAGACGGTTGTTTAAACAATAGTGTTATTTCCCCCCCATGGAAAACAATACAATGAGAAGGAAAATGAGGACTAGCCGGTTGTTTAAACAATAGTGTTATTTCCCCAGATGGAAAACAATACAATGAGAAGGAAAATGAGGACTAGCCGGTTGTTTAAACAATAGTGTTATTTCCCCCCCATGGAAAACAATACAATGAGAAGGAAAATGAGGACTAGCCGGTTGTTTAAACAATAGTGTTATTTCCCCCCATGGAAAACAATACAATGAGAAGGAAAATGAGGACTAGCCGGTTGTTTAAACAATAGTGTTATTTCCCCCCATGGAAAACAATACAATGAGAAGGAAAATGAGGACTAGCCGGTTGTTTAAACAATAGTGTTATTTCCCCCCATGGAAAACAATACAATGAGAAGGAAAATGAGGACTAGCCGGTTGTTTAAACAATAGTGTTATTTCCCCCCCATGGAAAACAATACAATGAGAAGGAAAATGAGGACTAGCCGGTTGTTTAAACAATAGTGTTATTTCCCCCCATGGAAAACAATACAATGAGAAGGAAAATGAGGACTAGCCGGTTGTTTAAACAATAGTGTTATTTCCCCCCATGGAAAACAATACAATGAGAAGGAAAATGAGGACTAGCCGGTTGTTTAAACAATAGTGTTATTTCCCCCCCATGGAAAACAATACAATGAGAAGGAAAATGAGGACTAGCCGGTTGTTTAAACAATAGTGTTATTTCCCCCCATGGAAAACAATACAATGAGAAGGAAAAAGAGGACTAGCCGGTTGTTTAAACAATAGTGTTATTTCCCCCCATGGAAAACAATACAATGAGAAGGAAAATGAGGACTAGCCGGTTGTTTAAACAATAGTGTTATTTCCCCCCCATGGAAAACAATACAATGAGAAGGAAAATGAGGACTAGCCGGTTGTTTAAACAATAGTGTTATTTCCCCCCATGGAAAACAATACAATGAGAAGGAAAATGAGGACTAGCCGGTTGTTTAAACAATAGTGTTATTTCCCCCCCATGGAAAACAATACAATGAGAAGGAAAATGAGGACTAGCCGGTTGTTTAAACAATAGTGTTATTTCCCCCCCATGGAAAACAATACAATGAGAAGGAAAATGAGGACTAGCCGGTTGTTTAAACAATAGTGTTATTTCCCCCCATGGAAAACAATACAATGAGAAGGAAAATGAGGACTAGCCGGTTGTTTAAACAATAGTGTTATTTCCCCCCCATGGAAAACAATACAATGAGAAGGAAAATGAGGACTAGCCGGTTGTTTAAACAATAGTGTTATTTCCCCCCATGGAAAACAATACAATGAGAAGGAAAATGAGGACTAGCCGGTTGTTTAAACAATAGTGTTATTTCCCCCCATGGAAAACAATACAATGAGAAGGAAAATGAGGACTAGCCGGTTGTTTAAACAATAGTGTTATTTCCCCCCATGGAAAACAATACAATGAGAAGGAAAATGAGGACTAGCCGGTTGTTTAAACAATAGTGTTATTTCCCCCCCATGGAAAACAATACAATGAGAAGGAAAATGAGGACTAGC
>NC_092087.1:105681971-105711146 GCF_045679555.1 Salvelinus alpinus
TCTCCACAGAGGAACTCTGGAGCTCTGTCAGAATGACCATAAGGTTCTTGGTCATTTCCTTGACCAAGGCCCTTCTCCCCCGATTGCTCAGTTTGGAAGGGCGGCCAGCTCTAGGAAGAGTCTTTGTGGTTCCAGATTTCTCCCATTAAAGAATGATGGAGGCCATTGTGTTCTTGGGGACATCAATGCTGCAGCAATGTTCCCCAGATCTGTGCCTCGTTACAATCCTGTCTCTATAGACAACTCTTTCGACCTCATGGCTTGGTTTTTGCTCTGACATGCACAGCCAACTGTGGGACCTTATATAGACAGGTTTGTGCCTTTCCAAATCATGTCCAATCAATGGAGTTTACCACAGGTGGACTCCAATCAAGTTATAGAAACATCTCAAGCATGATCAATGGAAACAGGATGCACCTGAGCTCAATTTGGAGCCTCATAGCAAAGGGTCTGAATACTTATGTAGATAAGGTATTTCTGTTTTTTGCTTTCTCGTTATGGGGTATTGTGTGTAGATTTATGAGTTTTTTTAAAAACGTATTTAAATCAATATTAGAATAGGGCTTTACCAAAATGCCTGTGTGAAGAATCTATGATGGGAGGCAGTCTGTTCTGTGTACCATGTAGTTGTATACATAGTGGTTAAAGCCAGGTGTGTGTTTCTCCTCTGTGAAGAATCTATGATGGGAGGCAGTCTGTTCTGTGTACCATGTAGGTGTATATATAGTGGTTAAAGCCAGGTGTGTTTCTCCTCTGTGAAGGATCTATGATGGGAGGCAGTCTGTTCTGTGTACCATGTAGGTGTATACATAGTGGTTAAAGCCAGGTGTGTGTTTCTCCTCTGTGAAGGATCTATGATGGGAGGCAGCCTGTTCTGTGTACCATGTAGGTGTATATATAGTGGTTAAAGCCAGGTGTGTTTCTCCTCTGTGAAGGATCTATGATGGGAGGCAGTCTGTTCTGTGTATCATGTAGGTGTATACATAGTGGTTAAAGCCAGGTGTGTTTCTCCTCTGTGAAGGATCTATGATGGGAGGCAGCCTGTTCTGTGCATCATGGACCAAAGCCTGATCAAGACCGTACTGATTAAAGAGTGTTACAACACCTTCACCAATCGCAGAGTGAGACACACACACACACACACACACACACACACACACACACACACACACACACACACACACACACACACACACACACACACACACACACACACACACACACACACACACACACACACACACACACACACACACACACACACACACACACACACACACACACACATCCCCCTAATAATAATCTGAATAATAATAATCCTAACATTATTACTGATATTATTAATACATTATTTATACCTTCATTTTAAAGTAGTGTGAATATTATGTAAATACTATGATCATTATTAAATCATATCATTGTTATAACTGTCCTCCATGTTGTAGAACCTCATGTTTCTGAGCGGCGAGATGTTTGATGCGGTGTCCGTTGCCGAGGACGATACATGGAGACGGATCCGCAGTGTCCTCTCACCTTCCTTTACCTCTGGACGACTAAAAGAGGTAGAACCATCCCTCCGTTTCTCCCTTTCTATGTTTTATCAACTTGTTATTAACACTTTATAACTTGTTATGAACTCTTCATAAACTCATTATAGCTTGTTATAAACTCATTATAGCTTGTTAGAAACTCTATAAACTCATTATAGCTTGTTAGAAACTCTATTAACTAATTATAGCTTGTTATAAACTCTTTACTAACTCTCCTCTGTGAAAAAACTCTTTATTAAAAAAAAACTCTTTATTAACTAATTATAGCTTGTTATAAACTATTAACTCATTATAGCTTGTTATAAACTCATTATAGCTTGTTATAAACTATTAATTCATTATAGCTTGTTATAACCTCTTTATTAACTCATTATAGCTTGTTATAAACTCATTACTAACTCATTTTAGCTTGTTATAACCTCTTTATTAACTCATTATAGCTTGTTATAAACTATTAACTCATTATAGCTTGTTATAAACTCTTTATTAACTCATTATAGCTTGTTATAAACTATTAACTCATTATAGCTTGTTATAAACTCATTACTAACTCATTATAGCTTGTTATAACCTCTTTATTAACTCATTATAGCTTGTTATAAACTCTTTATTAACTCATTATAGCTTGTTATAAACTATTAACTCATTATAGCTTGTTATAAACTCATTATTAACTCATTATAGCTTGTTATAAACTCATTACTAACTCATTATAGCTTGTTATAACCTCTTTATTAACTCCTTATAGCTTGTTATGAACTATTAACTCATTATAGCTTGTTATAACCTCTTTATTAACTCATTATAGCTTGTTATAAACTATTAACTAATTATAGCTTGTTATAACCTCTTTATTAACTCATTATAGCTTGTTATAAACTATTAACTCATTATAGCTTGTTATAACCTCTTTATTAACTAATTATAGCTTGTTTTAACCTCTTTATTAACTCATTATATCTTGTTGTTTAGCACATCTCTCTACATGATCATCTGATGATTTATCACTCCAGTGTTAATCTGCTAAATTGTAATTATTCGATTTATTGCCTACCTCCTCATGCCTTTTGCACACATTGTATATAGATTCTCTTTTTTTCTACCATGTTATTGACTTTTTTATTGTTTACTCCATGTGTAACTCTGTGTTGTTGTCTGTTCACACTGCTATGCTTTATCTTGGCCAGGCCGCAGTTGCAAATGAGAACTTGTTCTCAACTAGACTACCTGGTTAAATAAAGGTGAAATAAAAAAAATAAAAAAAATAAACTATTAACTCATTATAGCTTGTTATAAACTCTTTACTAACTCATTATATCTTGTTATAAACTCTTTATTAACTCATTATAGCTAGTTATAAACTATTAACTCATTTTAGCTTGTTATAAACTCTTTATTAACTCATTATAGCTTGTTATAAACTCTTAATTAACTCATTATAGCTTGTTATAAACTATTAACTCATTATAGCTTGTTATAAACTATTAACTCATTATAGCTTGTTATAAACTATTAACTCATTATAGCTTGTTATAAACTATTAACTCATTATAGCTTGTTATAAACTCTTTATTAACTCATTATATCTTGTTATAAACTATTTATTAACTCATTATATCTTGTTATAAACTCTTTACTAACTCATTATAGCTTGTTATAAACTATTAACTCATTAAAGCTTGTTATAAACTATTTACTCATTATTGCTTGTTATAAACTAACTTTTTATAGCTTGTTATTAACTTATTATAGCTTGTTATAAACTCTTTACTAACTCATTATAGCTTGTTATAAACCCATTATAGCTTGTTTTAAACTATTAACTCATTATAGCTTGTTATAAACTATTTACTCATTATTGCTTGTTATAAACTAACTTTTTATAGCTTGTTATTAACTTATTATAGCTTGTTATAAACTCTTTACTAACTCATTATAGCTTGTTATAAACCCATTATAGCTTGTTATAAACTATTAACTCATTATAGCTTGTTATAAACTCTTTACTAACTCATTATAGCTTGTTATAAACTATTAACTCATTATAGCTTGTTATAAACTCATTATAGCTTGTTATAAACTCTTTACTAACTCATTATAGCTTGTTATAAACTCTTTACTAACGCATTATATCTTGTTATAAACTCTTTAACGCATTAAAGTTTGTTATAAACTATTAACTCATTATTGCTTGTTATAAACTATTAACTTTTTATAGCTTGTTATGAACTCATTATAGCTTGTTATAAACTCTTTACTAACTCATTATATCTTGTTATAAACTCTTTATTAACTCATTAAAGCTTGTTATAAACTATTAACTCATTATAGCTTGTTATAAACCCATTATAGCTTGTTATAAACTCTTTACTAACTCATTATAGCTTGTTATAAACTCTTTATTAAGTCATTATAGCTTGTTATAAACTATTAACTAATTATAGCTTGTTATAAACTATTAACTCAGTATAGCTTGTTAAAAACTCTTTACTTACTCATTATATCTTGTTATAAACTATTTATTAACTCAGTAAAGCTTGTTATAAACTATTAACTCACTATATCTTGTTATAAACTCTTTACTTACTCATTATATCTTGTTATAAACTCTTTACTAACGCATTATATCTTGTTATAAACTCTTTATTAATGCATTATAGCTTGTTATAAACTTTTTATTAACTCATTAAAGCTTGTTATAAACTATTAACTCATTATAGCTTTTTTAAACCCATTATAGCTTGTTATAAACTCTTTACTAACTCATTATAGCTTGTTATAAACTATTAACTCATTATAGCTTGTTATAAACTATTAACTCATTATAGCTTGTTATAAACTCTTTATTAACTCATTATAGCTTGTTATAAACTCTTTATTAACGCATTATAGCAGTGCTTTTGACCGCTGCACCACCCAGAACCCCTATCTTCTTCATCCTAATGACAAGCTTGAATCATAATATAGTACTAGAATTAGATGCAGATGACTAACACTTCTCGTGGATTTAATGGTTTAACGCTAAAGATCTTTTTTTAAGGAGTCAACATGTTGTTCATATGAATAACTTAGCGGTTTCTCTCTGTTATTTATCCTGGGAAAGGGGAGTGGTTATTGGCGGTAAATCTCGGTAACCGGGTTATATCCATTCAACCCTAATCATGAAACAGCGCTCTGCTAACCTCTCTCTCTCTCTCTCTCTCTCTCTCTCTCTCTCTCTCTCTCTCTCTCTCTCTCTCTCTCTCTCTCTCTCTCTCTCTCTCTCTCTCTCTCTCTCTCTCTCTCTCTCTCTCTCTCTCTCTCTCTCTCTCTACTAGATGTTTCGTATCATGAAGCAGCACTCTGCTAACCTGTTGAATGGAATGAAGAAGCAGGCAGATAAAGACCAGACCATCGAAGTGAAGGAGTGAGTCCTGATTCCTAACCTCTGGCTTTTCACCTTACACCTCTGAGTCTTGATTACAATACACACACACACACACACACATATAACCACCCTTTGTCTTGATGACAGCTTTGCACACTCTTGGCCTGAGGTAGAATACCTCATGATAAGCTGTAGACAACACTATCTACCAAGAGAGTTTTTATCTATATTCTTCGTAGCCGTCTATTTACCACCACAAACCAATGCTGGCAGTAAGATCACACTCAACGAGCTGTATAAGGGACTCATTGCAGCTCATTGTCATTGAAAATAAAAATGTGTTCTTAACTGACTTGCCTAGTTAAATAAAGGTAAAATAAAAAATAAAGTCATAAGCAAACAAAGAAAATGCTCATCCAGAAGCGGCGCTCCAGCATGTCACATTTGCAACCAGAGAAAAAAAAACTATAGACTACCATTAGTCCACACACAGAGACAAAGCTCTCCTCCGCCCTCCATTTGGGCATTTCTGACCATAATTCTATGCTCCTGATTCCTGCTTACAAGCAAAACCTAAAGCAGGAAGTACCAGTAATTCGCTCAATATGGAAGTGGCCAGATGACGCGAATGCTACGCTACAGGACTGTTTTGCTAGCACAGACTGGAATATGTTCCGGGATTCATCCAATGGCATTGAAGAGTATACCAGCTTCATCAATAAGTGCATCAATGACGTCGTCCCCACAGTGACTGTACGTCCATATCCCAACCAGAAGCCATGGATTACAGGCAACATCCGCACCGAGCTAAAGGCTGCCGCTTTCAAGGAGCGGGACACTAATACGAACGCTTATAAGAAATCACGCTATGCCCTCAGAAAACCATCAAACAGGCAAAGCATCAATACAGGACTAAGATTTAATTCTACTACACCGGCTCTAACGCTTGCTGGATGTGGCATGGCTTGCAAACTATTACAGACTACAAAGGGAAGCACAGCCACGAGCTGCCCAGTGACACGAGCCAACCAGACGGGCTAAATGCCTTTCATGCTCACTTCGAGGCAAGCAACACTGAAGCATACATGAGAGCACCAGCTGTTCCAGGTGACTGTGTGATCACGCTCTCCGTAGCTGATGTGAGCAAGACCTTTAAACAGGTCAACATTCACAAGGACAGATTACAAGCACGTTTAATAAAAGCATGCGCGGACCAACTGGCAAGTGTCTTCACTGTAATATACACACACATATAGCCACCCTTTTCCTTGATGACAGCTTTGCACACTCTTGGCCTGAGGTAGAGTACGTCATGATAAGCTGTAGACAACACTATCTAACAAGAGAGTTTTCATCTATATTTTATAGTAGCCATCTATTTACCACCACATACCGATGCTGGCAGTAAGATCACACTCAACGAGCTGTATAAGGGAAAGTGAAGGTAACCTGCCTACATCACTAGCATACCGCCCCAACAGATCCATAGCACTCACGTCGGTAACCATGAAGTGCATTGAAAGGCTGGTCATGGCTCACATCAACACCATCATACCGGAAACCCTACACCCACTCCAATTCACCTACCGCCCCAACAGATCCACAGATGATGCAATCTCTATTGCACTCCACACTGCCCTTTCCCTCCTGGACAAAAGGAACACATGCATGAATATGCTGTAGATTGACTACTGCTCAGCGTTCAACACCATAGTGCCCACAAAGCTCATCACTAAGCTAAAGACCCTGGGACTAAACACCTTCCTCTGCAACTGGATCCTGAACTTCCTGACGGGCCGCCCCCAGGTCTGCCACGCTGATCCTCAACACGAGGGCCACTCATGGGTTTGTGCTTAGTCCCCTCCTGTACTCCCAGTTCACCCATGACTGCATGGCCAAGCACGACACCAACACCATCATTAAGTTTGCTGATGACAAAATAGTGGCAGGCCTGATCACCTACAACGATGAGACAGTCTATAGGGAGGAGGTCAGAGACCTGGCAGTGTGGTGCCAAGACAACAACCTCTCCCTCAATGAGAGCAAGACAAGTAGCTGATCGTGGACTACAGGAAAAGGAGGACTGCAAACGTCCCCATTCACATCGCCGGGGATGTAGTGAAGTGGGTCAAGAGTTTCAAGTTCCTTGGTGTCCACATCACCAACAAATGATCATGGTCCAAACACACCAAGACAGTCGTGAAGAGGGCACGACGACACCTTTTCCCCCTAAGGAGACTGCAAAGATTTGGCATGGGTCCCCAGATCCTCAAAAGGTAATACAGCTGCACCATCGAGAGCATCCTGACCGGTTGCATCACCACCTTGTATGGCAACTGCTTGGCATCTGACCATAAGGCGCTAATGACGGTAGTGCGTACGGCTTAGTACATCACTGGGGCCAAGCTTCCTGCCATCTAGGACCTTAATACTAGCGGTGTCAGAGGAAGGGCCAAAAAATTGTCAAAGACTCCAGTCACAAAGGGCCTCCCGAGTGACGCAATGTGCCACTAGAGATCCTGGTTCGAGTCCAGGCTCTGTTGCAGCCGTTAGACTGCTGAACGATTAATCAAATGGCCACCCAAACTGTTGACATATTGTTTTACTTTAGTTTATTTAGTAAATATTTCTTAACTCTGTTTCTTGAATTGCATTCTTGGTTAAGGGCTTGTAAGTAAGCATTTCACGTTAAGTTCTACACCTGTTGTATTCGGCGCATGTGACAAATACATTGGATTTGATTTAGTTGTGGTGGGTAGTTGTGGTCAGTAGTTGTGGTCATTAGTTGTGGTCAGTAGTTGTGGTCACTAGTTGTGGTCAGTAGTTGTGGTCAGTAGTTGTGTGGTCAGTAGTTGTGTGGTCAGTAGTTGTGTGGTCAGTGCTTGTGTGGTCAGTAGTTGTGGTCAGTAGTTTTGGTTAGTAGTTGCGGTCAGTAGTTGTGTGTTCACTAGTTGTGTTCACTAGTTGTGGTCATTAGTTGTGTGGTCAGTAGTTGTGGTCAGTAGTCCTGTGGTCAGTACTTGTGTCGTCAGTAGTTGTGTGGTAAGTAGTTGTGGTCAGTAATTGTGGTCAGTAATTGTGGTCAGTAGTTGTGGTCAGTAGTTCTGTAGTTGTGGTCAGTAGTTGTGGTCAGTAGTTCTGTAGTTGTGGTCAGTAGGTGTGTAGTTGTGGTCAGTAGTTGTGTAGTTGTGGTCAGTAGGTGTGTAGTTGTGGTCAGTAGTTGTGTAGTTGTGGTCAGTAGGTGTGTGGTTGTGGTCAGTAGTTGTGTGGTTGTGGTCAGTAGTTGTGTAGTTGTGGTCAGTAGTTGTGGTCAGTAGTTGTGGTCAGTAGTTCTGTAGTTGTGGTCAGTAGTTCTGTAGTTGTGGTCAGTAGGTGTGTAATTGTGGTCAGTAGTTGTGGTCAGTAGTTGTGGTCAGTAGTTGTGTGGTTGTGGTCAGTAGGTGTGTAATTGTGGTCAGTAGGTGTGTAATTGTAGTTGTGTTGCAGGTTCTTTGGGCCCTACAGTATGGATGTGGTCACCAGCACAGCCTTCAGTGTGGACATTGATTCTCTGAACAACCCTTCAGACCCCTTCGTCTCCAACGTCAAGAAGATTCTCAAGTTTGACCTGTTCAACCCACTGTTCCTCCTAGTCGGTGAGACCGTATACGCACATACACCTACAGACACACAGATTCAAAGTTGTACTTTTTAATCATATGAAGTTGTATACCTTTCTATAAAACTTTCCTCTCCTCCTCTCCTTCCCTCTTCTCCCTTCCTCCCCTCCTCTCCTCCTCTCCCCTCCTCCTCTCCTCTCCCCTCCACATCTCCTCTCCTCTTCTCCTCTCCCATCCTCCCCTCCTCTCCTCTTCTCCTCTCCGGTCCTCTCCTCCTCCTCTCTGTCCTCTCCCTTCCCCTTTTTCCACTCCTCTCCTCCTGTCCTCTCCCTTCCCCTCCTCCTCTCCTCTTCTCCTCTCCCGTCCTCCCATCCTCTCCTCTTCTCCTCTCCGGTCCTCCCTTCCTCTCCTCTTCTCCCCTCCTCTCCTTCTCCAGTGCTGTTTCCCTTCATAGGTCCTATCTTGGAGAAGATGAAGTTTACCTTCGCCCCTACTGCGGTGATGGACTTCTTTTACGCCTCGCTGGCTAAGATCAAATCTGGACGTGACACTGGGAACTCAACTGTAAACATGTTTAAGATTTATACTTGATTGTTATGTTGATATTTTCATCTGTACATTTATATTTGTATTGTAATATTCTGTACTTATTTATTGTGTTTAGGAAACCTATGTAACTAGTTATGGGCACCAATTTGAAACGTCCATATCGATATCATGATGAATTCAAAAACACAATTTTTGTGACCTCAATATCTACATTCATATTAGAATCTGTTTGTGTTGGTTGTGATTGGATGAGATCCAGTAGAATCTGTTTGTGTTGTTTGTGATTGGACATACAGTGGGGAGAACAAGTATTTGATACACTGCCGATTTTGCAGGTTTTCCTACTTACAAAGCATGTAGAGGTCTGTAATTTTGATCATAGGTACACTTCAACTGTGAGAGACGGAATCTAAAACAAAAATCCAGAAAATCACATTGTATGATTTTTAAGTAATTAATTTGCATTTTATTGCATGACATAAGTATTTGATACATCAGAAAAGCAGAACTTAATATTTGGTACAGAAACCTTTGTTTGCAATTACAGAGATCATACGTTTCCTGTAGTTCTTGACCAGGTTTGCACACACTGCAGCAGGGATTTTGGCCCACTCCTCCATACAGACCTTCTCCAGATCCTTCAGGTTTCGGGGCTGTCGCTGGGCAATACGGACTTTCAGCTCCCTCCAAAGATTTTCTATTGGGTTCAGATCTGGAGACTGGCTAGGCCACTCCAGGACCTTGAGATGCTTCTTACGGAGCCACTCCTTAGTTGCCCTGGCTGTGTGTTTCGGGTCGTTGTCATGCTGGAAGACCCAGCTACGACCCATCTTCAATGCTCTTACTGAGGGAAGGAGGTTGTTGGCCAAGATCTCGCGATACATGGCCCCATCCATCCTCCCCTCAATACGGTGCAGTCATCCTGTCCCCTTTGCAGAAAAGCATCCCCAAAGAATGATGTTTCCACCTCCATGCTTCACGGTTGGGATGGTGTTCTTGGGGTTGTACTCATCCTTCTTCTTCTTCCAAACACGGCGAGTGGAGTTTAGACCAAAAAGCTCTATTTTTGTCTCATCAGACCACATGACCTTCTCCCATTCATCCTCTGGATCATCCAGATGGTCATTGGCAAACTTCAGACGGGCCTGGACATGCGCTGGCTTGAGCAGGGGGACCTTGTGTACGCTGCAGGATTTTAATCCATGACGGCGTAGTGTGTTACTAATGGTTTTCTTTGAGACTGTGGTCCCAGCTCTCTTCAGGTCATTGACCAGGTCCTGCCGGGTAGTTCTGGGCTGATCCCTCACCTTCCTCATGATCATTGATGCCCCACGAGGTGAGATCTTGCATGGAGCCCCAGACCGAGGGTGATTGACCGTCATCTTCAACTTCTTCCATTTTCTAATAATTGCGCCAACAGTTGTTGCCTTCTCCCCAAGCTGCTTGCCTATTGTCCTGTAGCCCATCCCAGCCTTGTGCAGGTCTACAATTTAACCCTGATGTCCTTACACAGCTCTCTGGTCTTGGCCATTGTGGAGAGGTTGGAGTCTGTTTGATTGAGTGTGTGGACAGGTGTCTTTTATACAGGTAACGAGTTCAAACAGGTGCAGTTAATACAGGTAATGAGTGGAGAACAGGAGGGCTTCTTAAAGAAAAACTAACAGGTCTGTGAGAGACGGAATTCTTACTGGTTGGTAGGTGATCAAATACTTATGTCATGCAATAAAATGCAAATTAATTAGTTAAAAATCATACAATGTGATTTTCAGGATTTTTGTTTTAGATTCCGTCTCTCACAGTTGAAGTGTACCTATGATAAAAATTACAGACCTCTACATGCTTTGTAAGTAGGAAAACCTGCAAAATCGGCAGTGTATCAAATACTTGTTCTCCCCACTGTATTTGACCGAAATTCATTCTGCTCGCAGAATCGGGTGGATTTCTTACAACTGATGATTGACTCTCAGAAAGGCAGCGACACAAAGACAGGAGAGGAGCAGACTAAAGGTACCTGCCGAACAAACACCTGTAAAATAATGTTTCAAACACGCACCTGTAAACTACTGTTACAAACACACACCTGTAAAATACTGTTACAAACACACACCTGTTGCAAACACACACCTTTAAAATACTGTTACAAACACACACCTGTAAACTACTGTTACAAACACACACCTGTAAAATACTGTTACAAACACACACCTGTTACAAACACACACCTATTGCAAACACCACCACAAACACACACCTTTAAAATACTGTTACAAACACACACCTGTAAACTACTGTTACAAACACACACCTGTAAACTACTGTTACAAACAAAAACCTGTAAACTACTTTCACAAACACACACCTGTTAATAACAGACACCTGTAAACTTCTGTTACAATCACAAACCTTTAAAATACTTTTCCCAACACAAACCTACAGTTGAAGTCGGAAGTTTACATACACCTTAGCCAAATACATTTAAACTCAGTTTTTCACAATTCCTGACATTTAATCCAAGTAAAAATTCCCTGTCTTAGGTCAGTTAGGATCACCACTTTATTTTAAGAATGTGAAATGTCAGAATACTAGTACAAAGAATGATTTATTTCAGTTTGTATTTCTTTCATCACATTCCCAGTGGGTCAGAAGTTTACATACACTCAATTAGTATTTGGTAGCATTGCCCTTAAATTGTTTAACTTCGGTCAAACGTTTCGGGTAGCCTTCCACAAGCTTCCCACAATAAATTGGGTGAATTTTGGCCCATTCCTCCTGACAGAGCTGGTGTAACTGAGTCAGGTTTGCAGGTCTCCTTGCTCGCACAGGCTTTTTCAGTTCTGCCCATGTAACAGTATAACTTTAGACTGTCCCCTCGCCCCGACACGGGCGCGAACCAGGGACCCTCTGCACACATCCTTAACTGACACCCACGAAGCGTCGTTACCCATCGCTACACAAAAGCCGCGGCCCTTGCAGAGCAAGGGGAACCACTACTTCAAGGTCTCAGAGCAAGTGACGTAACCGATTGAAAGGCTATTAGCGCGCACCACCGCTAACTAGCTAGCCATTTCACATCCGTTACACCCACAAATTTTCAGTAGGATTGAGGTCAGGGCTTTGTGATGGCCACTCCAATACCTTGACTTTGTTGTCCTTAAGCCATTTTGCCACATCTTTGGAAGTATGCTTGAGGTCATTATCCATTTGGAAGACGCATTTGTGACCAAGCTTTAACTTCCTGACTGATGTCTTGAGATGTTGCTTCAATATATCCACATCATTTTCCTGCCTCATGATGCCATCTATTTTGTGGTCTTGGCGGATTTCTTTTGACTTTCCCATGATGTCAACCAAAGAGGCACTGAGTTTGAAGGTGGGCCTTGAAATACATTCACAGGTACACCTCCAATCGACTCAAATGATGTCAATTAGCCTTTCTGAAGCTTCTAAAGCAATGACATCATTTTCTGGAATTTTCCAAGCTGTTTAAAACTTCTTATGGCTGCAATCCCGTTAACGGGATCGATATGCCAACAGCCAGTGAAAGTGCAGGGCGCCAAATTCAAACAACAGAAATCTCATAATTTAAATTCCTCAAACATACATGTATCTTATACCATTTTAAAGGTAATCTTGTTGTTAATCCCACCAAAGTGTCCGATTTCAAATAGGCTTTTCAAAGATAGCACCACAAACGATTATGTTAGGTCACCGCAAAATCACAGACAAACACAGTAATTTTTCCAGCCAAAGAGAGGAGTCACAAAAAGCAGAAATAGAGATAAAATGACCTCTGATGATCTTCATCAGATGACACTCATAGGACTTCATGTTACACAATACATGTATGTTTTGTTCGATAAAGTTAATATTTATATCCAAAAACCTTAGTTTACATTGGTGCCATGTTCAGAAATGCCTAAAAATATCCGGAGAAATTGCAGAGTCAAATAGCATAAATACTCATCATAAACTTTGATGAAAGATACATGTTTTACATAGAATTAAAGATACACTTGTTCTTAATGCAACCGCTGTGTCAGATTTCAAAAAGCTTTACAGCAAAACACAATATTCAATCATCTGAAAACAGCGTTCAGACACAAAAGCAAGCCATACTGTTACCCGCCAAATTGTGCAGTCAACAAAATTCATAAAAAGCATTATAAATCTTCACTTACCTTTGCTGATCTTCGTCGGAATGCACTCCCAGGACTCCCACTTCTACAAGAAATGTTTGTTTTGTTCGATAATGTCAATCATTTATGTCCAAATAGCTATTTTTGTTAGCGTGTTTGGTAAACAAATCCAACGTCAGGAAGCGCGTTCACTAAAAGCTGACGAAATGTCCAAAAGTTCCGTAACAGTCTGTAGAAACATGTCAAACGATATATTGAATCAACCTTTAGAATGTTTTTAACATAAATCTTGAATAACGTTCCAACCGGAGTATTACATTGACTTCAGATGAGCGGTGGAACAGAGCTCCCTCTCATGTGAACGCGCATGGTTAGAGTATGGTCAGGTCATGGCAGACCTGACTAATTCCCCTCTCATTCGGCCCCCCTTCACAGTAGAGGCATCAGACAAGGTTCTACAGACTGTTGACATCTAGTGGAAGCCGTAGGAAGTGCAAACTCATCCATATCTTGCTGTGAATTCAATAAGATCTTGGTTGAAAATCGACCAGCCTCAGAATTCCCAATTCGTGTTTGGATTTTTTCTCAGGTTTTTGCCTGCCATATGGGTTATGTTATACTCACAGACATCATTCAAATGAAAAATAATATGCATATATTAGCAACTTGTACTGAGGAGCATGCAGTTTACTATGGGCACCTCTGTGCACCTTTCATCCAAGCTACTCAATACTGCCCCTGCAGCCATAAGAAGTTAAAGGCACAGTCAACTTAGTGTATGTAAACTTCTGACCCACTGGAATTGTGATACAGTGAATTATAAGGTTAAATGATCTGTCGGTAAACAACTGTTGAAAAAATTACTTGTGTCATCCTCACCTCTCCTTTCCACTCCTCTCCTCTCCTCAAGTCACCTCTCTCTCCATCTCTCTCTCTCTCTTCCTCTCCTCTCCCTCTCTCCCTCTACAGGACTGACTGATCATGAGATCTTGTCTCAGGCCATAATCTTCATCTTCGCCGGCTACGAGACCAGCAGCAGGACTATGAGTTTCCTGGCCTATAACCTGGCAACCAACCCCCATGCCATGACCAAACTGCAGGAGGAGATAGATACTGTGTTCCCTAACAAGGTAATCCCCACACCATGACCAAACTACAGGAGGAGATAGATATTGTGATGTGTGTGTAACCAGATGTGGTGAGGTACTGATGTGTGTGTAACCCCGGTGCCAGATGTGGTGAGGTACTGATGTGTATGTATCCACGGTGCCAGATGTGGTGAGGTACTGATGTGTATGTAACCCCGGTGCCAGATGTGGTGAGGTACTGATGTGTATGTAACCCCGGTGCCAGATGTGGTGAGGTACTGATGTGTATGTAACCCTGGTGACGGATGTGGTGAGGTACTGATGTGTATGTAACCCCGGTGCCAGATGTGGTGAGGTACTGATGTGTGTGTAACCCTGGTGACGGATGTGGTGAGGTACTGATGTGTATGTAACCCTGGTGACGGATGTGGTGAGGTACTGATGTGTGTGTAACCCCGGTGCCAGATGTGGTGAGGTACTGATGTGTATGTAACCACGGTGCCAGATGTGATGAGGTACTAATGTGTATGTAACCCTGGTGACGGATGTGGTGAGGTACTGATGTGTGTGTAACCCCGGTGCCAGATGTGGTGAGGTACTGATGTGTATGTAACCCTGGTGACGGATGTGGTGAGGTACTGATGTGTGTGTAACCCCGGTGCCAGATGTGGTGAGGTACTGATGTGTATGTAACCCTGGTGACGGATGTGGTGAGGTACTGATGTGTATGTAACCCTGGTGACGGATGTGGTGAGGTACTGATGTGTGTGTAACCCTCGTGACGGATGTGGTGAGGTACTGATGTGTGTGTAACCCCGGTGCCAGATGTGGTGAGGTACTGATGTGTATGTAACCCTGGTGACGGATGTGGTGAGGTACTGATGTGTGTGTAACCCCGGTGCCAGATGTGGTGAGGTACTGATGTGTGTGTAACCCCGGTGCCAGATGTGGTGAGGTACTGATGTGTGTGGATCCACGGTGCCAGATGTGGTGAGGTACTGATGTGTGTGTATCCACGGTGCCAGATGTGGTGAGGTACTGATGTGTGTGTAACCCCGGTGCCAGATGTGGTGAGGTACTGATGTGTGTGTATCCACGGTTCCAGATGTGGTGAGGTACTGATTTGTGTGTATCCATGGTGCCAGATGTGGTGAGGTACTGATGTGTGTGTATCCACGGTGCCAGATGTGGTGAGGTACTGATGTGTGTGTAACCCCGGTGCCAGATGTGGTGAGGTACTGATGTGTGTGGATCCACGGTGCCAGATGTGGTGAGGTACTGATGTGTGTGTATCCACGGTGCCAGATGTGGTGAGGTACTGATGTGTGTGTAACCCCGGTACCAGATGTGGTGAGGTACTGATGTGTGTGTATCCACGGTGCCAGATGTGGTGAGGTACTGATTTGTGTGTATCCATGGTGCCAGATGTGGTGAGGTACTGATGTGTGTGTAACCCCGGTGCCAGATGTGGTGAGGTACTGATGTGTGTGTATCCACGGTGCCAGATGTGGTGAGGTACTGATGTGTGTGTATCCACGGTGCCAGATGTGGTGAGGTACTGATGTGTGTGTATCCACGGTGCCAGATGTGGTGAGGTACTGATGTGTATGTATCCACGGTGCCAGATGTGGTGAGGTACTGATGTGTATGTATCCATGGTGCAGGCTCCAATCCAGTATGAAGCTCTGATGCAGATGGACTATTTGGACTGTGTGTTGAACGAGTCTCTGAGACTGTACCCCGTCTCCCCGCGACTGGAGAGGGTCGCCAAGAAGACGGTGGAGATCAACGGCATCGTCATCCCCAAAGACTGCGTTGTCATGGTTCCCACGTGGACCCTCCACCGTGACCCAGAGATATGGCCCGACCCTGAGGAGTTCAAACCAGAGAGGTTTTGGACCGCACCGTAACCACAATCCAACACTAACACAACCTTAATACAACCACAGTACAACCATAACACAACCATAACATAACCACAAATGAACTACAATACAATGTGCAATGTGTCTGCCCTCTCCCTGTCCAGGTTCAGTAAGGAGAACAAGGAGTCTATTGATCCGTACACGTACATGCCGTTTGGGGCGGGGCCCAGGAACTGTATCGGGATGCGCTTCGCCCTGATCATGATCAAACTGGCCATGGTCGAGATCCTCCAGAGTTTCACTTTCTCCGTCTGCGACGAGACCGAGGTGAGACGCTCACCTGAGCAGACAGAATATGACACCATCAAACATCACTATCATTCATAGATAGAGGCTGCACTTGCCGCTGTACCTGTTTTACATGGGCACCGCCTGTTTTAACATGGCCACCGCCTGTTTTAACATGGTCACCGCCTGTTTTAACATGGTCACTGCCTGTTTTAACATGGCCACCGCCTGTTTTAACATGGTCACCGTCTGTTTTAACATGGTCACCGCCTGTTTTAACATGGTCACTGCCTGTTTTAACATGGCCACCGCCTGTTTTAACATGGTCACCGTCTGTTTTAACATGGTCACCGCCTGTTTTAACATGGCCACCGCCTGTTTTAACATGGCCACCGCCTGTTTTAACATGGTCACCGCCTGTTTTAACATGGTCACCGCCTGTTTTAACATGGCCACCGCCTGTTTTAACATGGCCACCGCCTGTTTTAACATGGTCACTGCCTGTTTTAACATGGTCACCGCCTGTTTTAACATGGTCACCGCCTGTTTTAACATGGTCACTGCCTGTTTTAACATGGTCACCGCCTGTTTTAACATGGTCACCGCCTGTTTTAACATGGTCACCACCTGTTTTAACATGGTCACCGCCTGTTTTAACATGGTCACCGCCTGTTTTAACATGGTCACTGCCTGTTTTAACATGGTCACCGCCTGTTTTAACATGGTCACCGCCTGTTTTAACATGGTCACTGCCTGTTTTAACATGGTCACCGCCTGTTTTAACATGGTCACCGCCTGTTTTAACATGGTCACTGCCTGTTTTAACATGGTCACCGTCTGTTTTAACGTGGTCATTACCTGTTTAACATGGTCACCGCCTGTTTTAACATGGTCACTGCCTGTTTTAACATGGTCACCGCCTGTTTTAACATGGTCACCGTCTGTTTTAACATGGTCACTGCCTGTTTTAACATGGTCACCGCCTGTTTTAACATGGTCACTGCCTGTTTGATCATGGTCAGTACCTGTTACATTGTCATCACTTGTTTTAACATGGTCAGCACCTGTTTTAACATGGTCACCACCTGTTTTAACATGGTCACCACCTGTTTTAACATGGACCTGTTTTATCATGGACCTGCTTTAACATGGACCTGTTTTAACATGGACCTGTTTTAACATGGACCTGTTTTATCATGGACCTGTTTTAACATGGACCTGTTTTATCATGGACCTGCTTTAACATGGACCTGTTTTAACATGGACCTGTTTTAACATGGACCTGTTTTATCATGGACCTGTTTTAACATGGACCTGTTTTAACATGGACCTGTTTTAACATGGACCTGTTTTAACATGGACCTGTTTTAACATGGACCTGTTTTAACATGGACCTGTTTTAACATGGACCTGTTTTAACATGGACCTGTTTTAACATGGACCTGTTTTATCATGGTCACTGCCTGTTTTAACATGGTCACCACCTGTTTTAACATGGTCACCACCTGTTTTAACATGGTCACCACCTGTTTTAACATGGTCACCACCTGTTTTAACATGGTCAGCACCTGTTTTAACATGGACCACCTGTTTTAACATGGTCCCACAAGTTTTTTTTGTTAGGTTAGTATTTAATGGTTCATGTTAGAACTGGGTCAGGGTAATCTGGTCCTAGATCAGTGGTTAGGTTAGTATCTAATGGTTCAGGTTAGGACTGGGGCAGGGGAATCTGGTCCTAGATCAGTGGTTAGGTTAGTATCTAATGGTTCATGTTAGGACTGGGTCAGGGTAATCTGGTCCTAGATCAGTGGTTAGGTTAGTATCTAATGGTTCATGTTAGGACTGGGTCAGGGTAATCTGGTCCTAGATCAGTGGTTAGGTTAGTATCTAATGGTTCAGGTTAGGACTGGGGCAGGGGAATCTGGTCCTAGATCAGTGGTTAGGTTAGTATTTAATGGTTCAGGTTAGGACTGGGGCAGGGGAATCTGGTCCTAGATCAGTGGTTAGGTTAGTATCTAATGGTTCAGGTTAGGACTGGGGCAGGGGAATCTGGTCCTAGATCAGTGGTTAGGTTAGTATCTAATGGTTCATGTTAGGACTGGGTCAGGGTAATCTGGTCCTAGATCAGTGGTTAGGTTAGTATCTAATGGTTCATGTTAGGACTGGGTCAGGGTAATCTGGTCCTAGATCAGTGGTTAGGTTAGTATCTAATGGTTCAGGTTAGGACTGGGGCAGGGGAATCTGGTCCTAGATCAGTGGTTAGGTTAGTATTTAATGGTTCAGGTTAGGACTGGGGCAGGGGAATCTGGTCCAAGATCTGTGGTTAGGTTAGTATTTAATGGTTCAGGTTAGGACTGGGGCAGGGTAATCTGGTCCTAGATCAGTGGTTAGGTTAGTATTTAATGGTTCATGTTAGGACTGGGTCAGGGTAATCTGGTCCTAGATCAGTGGTTAGGTTAGTATTTAATGGTTCAGGTTAGGACTGGGGCAAGGGAATCTGGTCCTAGATCAGTGGTTAGGTTAGTATCTAATGGTTCAGGTTAGGACTGGGGCAGGGGAATCTGGTCCTAGATCAGTGGCTAGGTTAGTATTTAATGGTTCAGGTTAGGACTGGGGCAGGGGAATCTGGTCCTAGATCTGGGCTGGGGAGGGTTATGTAACAGGACTTATCAGATGAGATTCTACCTGACCTGATAGGAAGTCCAAAGATCACCCAAACGCAACACACACACACACACACACACAAACACACACACACACACACACAATGCACACACACACACACACACACACACACACACACACACACACACACACACACACACACACACACACACACACACACACACACACACACACACACACACACACACACACACACACACACACACACACACACAGTTGGAGATGGACAACCAGGGTTATGTTATGTTATTCTCTATAGATCCTGTTGGAAATGGATAACCAGGGTTCTGTTCTGCTCTGTTCTGTTATTCTCTATAGATCCCATTGGAGATGGATATCCAGGGTATGATGATGCCCAAACAACCAATCAAACTGAGGCTGGAGCCCCGTAGCAACATCCCTAGCAACACCACCACCACCTCTCTGAAGAGTTAAACAACGTGACCAAATGCAGGAGCACCCTACCCTAGCCTAGAGCACCCTACCCTACCCTAGAGCACTCTACCATATTCTACTTCACCCTACCCTACCCTGGAGTACCCTACCCTACCCTAGAGTACCCTACGCTAGAGTACCCTACCCTGGAGGACCCTACCTTACACTAGAGCACCCTACCCTACCCTACAGGACCCTACCCTGGAGGACCCTACCCTACCATAGAGCACCCTACCCTGGAGGACCCTACCCTACCCTAGAGTACTCTACATTGGAAAACCCTACGCTACCCTAGAGTACCCTACCCTAGAGCACCCTACCCTGGAGTACCCCACCCTATCATGGAGGACCCCACCCTAACCTAGAGCACCCTACCCTACAACAACCGACCCTGGAGGGTCCTACCCTACCATAGAGCACCCTACCCTACAACAACCGATCCTGGAGGATCCTACCCTACCATAGAGCACCCTACCCTACAACAACCGACCCTGGAGGATCCTACCCTACCATGGAGGACCCTATCCTACAACAACCGACCCTGGAGGGTCCTACCCTACCATAGAGCACCCTACCCTACAACAACCGACCCTGGAGGATCCTACCCTACCATGGAGGACCCTACCCTACAACAACCGACCCTGGAGGATCCTACCCTACCATAGAGCACCCTACCCTACAACAACCGACCCTGGAGGGTCCTACCCTACCATAGAGCACCCTACCCTACAACAACCGACCCTGGAGGGTCCTACCCTACCATAGAGCACCCTACCCTACAACAACCGACCCTGGAGGATCCTACCCTACCATGGAGGACCCCACCTTAACCTAGAGCACCCTACCCTACAACAACCGATCCTGAAGGATCCTACCCTACCATAGAGCACCCTACCCTACAACAACCGACCCAGGAAAGAAAAACATAAAACATTTTGAATCAGAAGATAATATTGCAGCTTATAATCAGTTGGAATACCAGGTTCACATCTTACGTCATCCTTTGCTTGCCTGTCTAGTTTAATATATTTGAATGTAATCTATGGCATTATTTAGGATCCTTAAGACATGAGCTTCTACTAAACTAAATAAAACAAATTATTAGAATAACAGTGTGGTTTCACATAAAACTTTTTTGGAAATAGTTTGCCTTGAAACGAAAGCAAACAGAACGAAACGTGGAGGGTTATACCTGAATTTATCCCAATAGAAACTCACATTTTTGATCTGTGGTCTTGCATTTAGTTCTTAAACGTTAAACGGTTTCCGTAATGAATATGCCCCTGCTCTCTCTGTGAATCATTCACCATCCCTCCCTGCTTCGCTTTTCACCTCTCACACAGTCTCCCTCCTATCTCCTTATTGTGTGTTGTGAACAACATTTGCCTGAGCAACAATAGTAGAATCGGCGGTTCGGTTTTCAAAATAAAAGTTGCCCATTGAAACTGATGCAAACGGATATATATTGTGGAATCATGCAAAAATCCTGGAGGGATTGAAGATTGTTGCTAAATATATATAATATATTCAACAAAAGACAATAATTAGTTAATTTGACACCAAATAAAATATGTTAAAATTGCCCTGTGGATGTATAGTTTTCAGGACTGAAACATTTGGATCTTGGGTTCGTGACATGGGGTACCAGCGTTATGGGGGTTTGGGTTCGTGACAGGGGGTACCAGCCTACTCATTGACTCCCACAGATTACAATTATAATGAGTTTACACAAATATTAGCATCGCAGTTCTTATTGCAGGACTTTAACTGTGGGAAATCACAATGCAGCCTGTAGTGCCTATTGAACATTCATATTTAAATGTACAGCCTTACTTATGGATTTGGGAATTATTTTCCCATAGTCAATGTCCTGCAATAAGAGCTACGATGCTAATATTTGTGTAAACTCTTCACATTTCATGGACCCAAGATCCAGAGGTGACGCTGTACAGTGCAATAGAAGTCTGTCCCAATGCAATTCTAATACAGCCACAGTGCGACTTCAACTATGTTGTGTGTGTCAAATTACCTACGTATTGTATTTTGTTTAATTCAAATAACAACATTCTAACCTTGTTTAGCATTATCTAATCCAAATGTGGTATTATATTCACTATTTATGTCTGTTTGCATCAGTTTCAATATAGGACTCTTATTTTGAAGGCGAACCGCAAATTCCATTGTGGCTCATCCTTATTCTAGCTAGCATCACATAGGTGTTTTTCTGACGGGATACAATAATCGCTTGTAACCTGCACGGTCTCAAACAGAGTACGGAGAAGAGCAACGATCGGTAGTCGAGATCTGTCGCGTGCACAGAAGAACCACACCAGAACCGGACAGAAAAAAAGAACTCAAAACCTGTCAGACCATCGGAGAACTGAACTCGAACGAGCCTGAGTGAAAACGGAGCCTTTGTTTTCAGAAGCAGAAGGGAGCCGAACCGGAGGAAAAGATAATGAGTTTTCTGCCATACTTCTCTGCTGAGACCTGGACCCTCCTGGCCCTCCTCATCACCCTCATTGTAGTGTAAGGACTTCACATCAAATGTTATTTGTCACATGCATCGTAGTTTATGTCGTGGAAATATTCAATCAATAATATTTCACAAATACCGGAGCCTGTGAGTTCAAATATACTTTTATTACGCCATAATAAAAGCTGTTTCATGAAAACAACTACTTTTCTAGTCTTTGCAAACACTTCTTATAGAGTTGTCCTCCTTACATCACCCCATAGTAACTCCTCTAAATGACTCATCCCCCTCTGGCATTTAACCACCGTTATCTTATTGCCTTGCACTAAGTTTAGGGAAACTTTAGAGCCACAGCAATAGTTCAGAAATACAGACATGTTCTCGACTACAACAGGTGCATGTAGGACCATAGCAACAGCCCATAGAAATAACCAGACATGTCCTCGACTACGATAGGTGCATGTAGGACCATAGCAACAGTCCATGGAAATAACCAGACATGTTCTCGACTATGACAGGTGCATGGATGTAGGACCATAGCAACAGTCCATAGAAATAACCAGACATGTTCTCGACTACGACAGGTGCATGTAGGACCATAGCAACAGTCCATAGTATATAACCAGACATGTTCTCGACTACGACAGGTGCATGTAGGACCATAGCAACAGTCCATGGAAATAACCAGACATGTTCTCGACTATGACAGGTGCATGGATGTAGGACCATAGCAACAGTCCATAGAAATAACCAGACATGTTCTCGACTACGACAGGTGCATGTAGGACCATAGCAACAGTCCATAGTATATAACCAGACATGTTCTCGACTACGACAGGTGCATGTAGGACCATAGCAACAGTCCATAGTATATAACCAGACATGTTCTCGACTACGACAGGTGCACGTAGGAACATAGCAACAGTCCATAGAAATAACCAGACATGTTCTCGACTACGACAGGTGCATGCATGTAGGACCATAGCAACAGTCCATAGTATATAACCAGACATGTTCTCGACTACGACAGGTGCATGTAGGACCATAGCAACAGTCCATAGTATATAACCAGACATGTTCTCGACTACGACAGGTGCATGTAGGAACATAGCAACAGTCCATAGAAATAACCAGACATGTTCTCGACTACGACAGGTGCATGCATGTAGGACCATAGCAACAGTCCATAGAAATAACCAGACATGTTCTCGACTACGACAGGTGCATGTAGGACCATAGCAACAGTCCATAGTATATAACCAGACATGTTCTCGACTACGACAGGTGCATGTAGGACCATAGCAACAGTCCATAGTATATAACCAGACATGTTCTCGACTACGACAGGTGCATGTAAGAACATAGCAACAGTCCATAGAAATAACCAGACATGTTCTCGACTACGACAGGTGCATGCATGTAGGACCATAGCAACAGCCCATAGAAATAACCAGACATGTTCTCGACTACGACAGGTGCATGTAGGACCATAGCAACAGTCCATAGTAAATAACCAGACATGTTCTCGACTACGACAGGTGCACGTAGGAACATAGCAACAGTCCATAGAAATAACCAGACATGTTCTCGACTACGACAGGTGCATGCATGTAGGACCATAGCAACAGTCCATAGTATATAACCAGACATGTTCTCGACTACGACAGGTGCATGTAGGACCATAGCAACAGTCCATAGTATATAACCAGACATGTTCTCGACTACGACAGGTGCATGTAGGAACATAGCAACAGTCCATAGAAATAACCAGACATGTTCTCGACTACGACAGGTGCATGCATGTAGGACCATAGCAACAGTCCATAGAAATAACCAGACATGTTCTCGACTACGACAGGTGCATGTAGGACCATAGCAACAGTCCATAGTATATAACCAGACATGTTCTCGACTACGACAGGTGCATGTAGGACCATAGCAACAGTCCATAGTATATAACCAGACATGTTCTCGACTACGACAGGTGCATGTAAGAACATAGCAACAGTCCATAGAAATAACCAGACATGTTCTCGACTACGACAGGTGCATGCATGTAGGACCATAGCAACAGTCCATAGAAATAACCAGACATGTTCTCGACTACGACAGGTGCATGTAGGACCATAGCAACAGCCCATAGAAATAACCAGACATGTCCTCGACTACGATAGGTGCATGTAGGACCATAGCAACAGTCCATGGAAATAACCAGACATGTTCTCGACTACGACAGGTGCATGGATGTAGGACCATAGCAACAGTCCATAGAAATAACCAGACATGTTCTCGACTACGACAGGTGCATGCATGTAGGACCATAGCAACAGTCCATAGAAATAACCAGACATGTTCTCGACTACGACAGGTGCATGTAGGACCATAGCAACAGTCCATAGTATATAACCAGACATGTTCTCGACTACGACAGGTGCATGTAAGAACATAGCAACAGTCCATAGAAATAACCAGACATGTTCTCGACTACGACAGGTGCATGCATGTAGGACCATAGCAACAGTCCATAGAAATAACCAGACATGTTCTCGACTACGACAGGTGCATGTAGGACCATAGCAACAGTCCATAGAAATAACCAGACATGTTCTCGACTACGACAGGTGCATGTAGGACCATAGCAACAGTCCATAGTATATAACCAGACATGTTCTCGACTAAGACAGGTGCATGTAGGACCATAGCAACAGTCCATAGAAATAACCAGACATGTTCTCGACTAAGACAGGTGCATGTAGGACCATAGCAACAGTCCATAGTATATAACCAGACATGTTCTCGACTACGACAGGTGCATGTAAGAACATAGCAACAGTCCATAGAAATAACCAGACATGTTCTCGACTACGACAGGTGCATGCATGTAGGACCATAGCAACAGTCCATAGAAATAACCAGACATGTTCTCGACTAAGACAGGTGCATGTAGGACCATAGCAACAGTCCATAGAAATAACCAGACATGTTCTCGACTAAGACAGGTGCATGTAGGACCATAGCAACAGTCCATAGTATATAACCAGACATGTTCTCGACTACGACAGGTGCATGCATGTAGGACCATAGCAACAGTCCATAGAAATAACCAGACATGTTCTCGACTACGACAGGTGCATGTAGGACCATAGCAACAGTCCATAGTATATAACCAGACATGTTCTCGACTACGACAGGTGCATGTAAGAACATAGCAACAGTCCATAGAAATAACCAGACATGTTCTCGACTACGACAGGTGCATGCATGTAGGACCATAGCAACAGTCCATAGAAATAACCAGACATGTTCTCGACTACGACAGGTGCATGTAGGACCATAGCAACAGTCCATAGAAATAACCAGACATGTTCTCGACTACGACAGGTGCATGTAGGACCATAGCAACAGTCCATAGTATATAACCAGACATGTTCTCGACTAAGACAGGTGCATGTAGGACCATAGCAACAGTCCATAGAAATAACCAGACATGTTCTCGACTAAGACAGGTGCATGTAGGACCATAGCAACAGTCCATAGTATATAACCAGACATGTTCTCGACTACGACAGGTGCATGTAAGAACATAGCAACAGTCCATAGAAATAACCAGACATGTTCTCGACTACGACAGGTGCATGCATGTAGGACCATAGCAACAGTCCATAGAAATAACCAGACATGTTCTCGACTAAGACAGGTGCATGTAGGACCATAGCAACAGTCCATAGAAATAACCAGACATGTTCTCGACTACGACAGGTGCATGTAGGACCATAGCAACAGTCCATAGTATATAACCAGACATGTTCTCGACTACGACAGGTGCATGTAGGACCATAGCAACAGTCCATAGTATATAACCAGACATGTTCTCGACTACGACAGGTGCATGTAGGAACATAGCAACAGTCCATAGAAATAACCAGACATGTTCTCGACTACGACAGGTGCATGCATGTAGGACCATAGCAACAGTCCATAGAAATAACCAGACATGTTCTTGACTACGACAGGTGCATGTAGGACCATAGCAACAGTCCATAGAAATAACCAGACATGTTCTCGACTACGACAGGTGCATGTAGGACCATAGCAACAGTCCATAGTATATAACCTGACATGTTCTCGACTACGACAGGTGCATGTAAGAACATAGCAACAGTCCATAGAAATAACCAGACATGTTCTCGACTACGACAGGTGCATGCATGTAGGACCATAGCAACAGTCCATAGAAATAACCAGACATGTTCTCGACTACGACAGGTGCATGTAGGACCATAGCAACAGTCCATAGAAATAACCAGACATGTTCTCGACTACGACAGGTGCATGTAGGACCATAGCAACAGTCCATAGTATATAACCAGACATGTTCTCGACTACGACAGGTGCATGCAAGACCATAGCAACAGTCCATAGAAATAACCAGACATGTTCTCGACTACGACAGGTGCATGCAGGACCATAGCAACAGTCCATGGAAATAACCAGACATGTTCTCGACTACGACAGGTGCATGCATGTAAGACCATAGCAACAGTCCATAGAAATAACCAGACATGTCATCCTGCTGGCTCCTCTGAACGGAACACCCATGTTCTGGTGAAATCACAAGAGGTGTAACCATGGCAACAGTATATATTAGACCATACCACTGTTACAAAAATAAACAGCCTTGTCCACTCCCCAGACAGGTGCATGTCTAACGGTGTCTGATGACCCAAACCCACATAAAGAGTGCACTCATCTTGTGGACTATCCTGAAATGTACCATGGCCACAAATGTTCTGGAAAATGGTCAATATTAACCGGTGTAGACAGACAGTGAAATGCTTACTTAAGAGTCCTTTTCCAACAATGTATCATAACTCAAGAAGAGACCCAGATGCAGACACAGGAGGAAGATGGTTGGAGTCTTAGATGTTAAATAATCCAAAAAGGAGTAGGCAAGAGAAAAGTTGTGGATAGGCAAAAGATCAAAACCAAATCAGAGTCCAGGAGGTATAGAGTGGCAGACAGCCTCGAGGTCAAGGCAGGCAGAATGGTACAGAGTCCAGGAGGTATAGAGTGGCAGACAGCCTCGAGGTCAAGGCAGGCAGAATGGTACAGAGTCCAGGAGGTATAGAGTGGCAGACAGCCTCGAGGTCAAGGCAGGCAGAATGGTACAGAGTCCAGGAGGTATAGAGTGGCAGACAGCCTCGAGGTCAAGGCAGGCAGAATGGTACAGAGTCCAGGAGGTATAGAGTGGCAGACAGCCTCGAGGTCAAGGCAGGCAGAATGGTACAGAGTCCAGGAGGTATAGAGTGGCAGACAGCCTCGAGGTCAAGGCAGGCAGAATGGTACAGAGTCCAGGAGGTATAGAGTGGCAGACAGCCTCGAGGTCAAGGCAGGCAGAATGGTACAGAGTCCAGGAGGTATAGAGTGGCAGACAGCCTCGAGGTCAAGGCAGGCAGAAGGGTCAGGTACAGAGTCCAGAAACAGGCAAGGTAAGGGCAACAGCAAGGGTCAAAACCTGGAGGACTAGAAAAATGAGAAAAAGCAAAAGTAGGAGAATGGGAAAAACCGCTGGTTGACTTGGACACAGGGATAAATACACTGGCCCAGAGAGACAGGAAACACAGGGATAAATACACTGGCCCAGAGAGATAGGAAACACAGGGATACATACACTGGCCCAGAGAGATAGGAAACACAGGGATAAATACACTGGCCCAGAGAGACAGGAAGCACAGGGATAAATACACTGGCCCAGAGAGATAGGAAACACAGGGATAAATACACTGGCCAAGAGAGACAGGAAACACAGGGATCAATACACTGGCCCAGAGAGATAGGAAACACAGGGATAAATACACTGGGGAAAACAAGCGACATCTGGAGGGGGTGGAGAAAAAAACAAGGACAGGTAAAACAGATCAGAGTGTGACACAAATAACATGGTTATATACAGATTAACATGGCTATATACAGATTAACATGGTTATATACAGAATAACATGGTTATATAAATAATAACATGGTCATATACAGATTAACATGGCTATATACAGATTAACATGGTTATATACAGAATAACATGGTTATATAAATAATAACATGGACTTATACAGAATAACATGGCTATATACAGATTAACATGGTTATACACAGAATAACATGGTTATATAAATAATTACATGGTCATATACAGAATAAAATGGCTATATACAGATTAACATAGTTATATACAGAATAACATGGTTATATAAATAATAACATGGTCATATACAGAATAACATGGCTATATACAGAATAACATGGTCATATACAGATTAGCATGGCTATATACAGAATAACATGGTTATATAAATAATTACATGGTCATATACAGAATAACATGGCTATATACAGAATAACATGGTTGTATACAGAATAACATGGGTATAAACAGAATAACATGGATATATACAGATTAACATGGTTATATACAGAATAACATGGCTATATACAGAATAACATGGTTATCTACAGAATAACATGACTATATACAGAATAACATGGTTATATACAGAATAACATGACTATATACAGAATAACATGGGTATAAACAGATTAACATGGATATATACAGATTAACATGGCTATATACAGAATAACATGACTATATACAGAATAACATGGGTATAAACAGAATAACATGGATATATACAGATTAACATGGTTATATACAGAATAACATGGCTATGTACAGAATATCATGGTTATATACAGAATAACATGGTTATATACATAATAACATGGTTGTACACAGAATTTAATGGTTATATACAGAATTACATGGGTATATACAGAATAACATGGTTATATACAGACTAACAGGGTTAAATACAGAATAACATGGTTATATACAGGGATGCTATACTTAATCTGACTTCTCTAGAACATTTTACTAGTTTCTGTCTCTGTGTGTGTGTGTGTATGTGTGTGTGTGTGTGTGTGTGTGTGTGTGTGTGTGTGTGTGTGTGTGTGTGTGTGTACAGGTATGGGTACTGGCCCTATGGTGTGTTCACTAAGATGGGTATCCCTGGTCCCAAACCCCTACCTTACTTTGGCACAATGATGGAGTATAGAAAGGTAATAAACACCTCATATTTT
>NC_092087.1:105711246-105793104 GCF_045679555.1 Salvelinus alpinus
GTCAGTAGTTGTGGTCAGTGGTTGTGGTCAGTAGTTGTGGTCAGTAGTTGTGGTCAGTAGTTGTGGTCAGTAGTTGTGGTCAGTGGTTGTGGTCAGTGGTTGTGGTCAGTAGTTGTGGTCAGTAGTTGTGGTCAGTAGATGTGGTCAGTAGTTGTGGTCAGTGGTTGTGGTCAGTGGTTGTGGTCAGTGGTTGTGGTCAGTAGTTGTGGTCAGTGGTTGTGGTCAGTAGTTGTGGTCAGTAGTTGTGGTCAGTGGTTGTGGTCAGTAGTTGTGGTCAGTGGTTGTGGTCAGTGGTTGTGGTCAGTAGTTGTGGTCAGTGGTTGTGGTCAGTGGTTGTGGTCAGTAGTTGTGGTCAGTAGATGTGGTCAGTAGTTGTGGTCAGTGGTTGTGGTCAGTGGTTGTGGTCAGTGGTTGTGGTCAGTAGTTGTGGTCAGTAGTTGTGGTCAGTGTTTGTGGTCAGTAGTTGTGGTCAGTAGTTGTGGTCAGTAGTTGTGGTCAGTGGTTGTGGTCAGTAGTTGTGGTCAGTGGTTGTGGTCAGTGGTTGTGGTCAGTAGTTGTGGTCAGTAGTTGTGGTCAGTGGTTGTGGTCAGTAGTTGTGGTCAGTAGTTGTGGTCAGTGGTTGTGGTCAGTGGTTGTGGTCAGTAGTTGTGGTAAGTAGTTGTGGTCAGTAGTTGTGTGGTCAGTAGATGTGGTCAGTAGTTGTGTGGTCAGTAGTTGTGTAGTTGCGGTCAGTAGTTGTGGTCAGTAGTTGTGTGGTCAGTAGATGTGGTCAGTAGTTGTGTGGTCAGTAGATGTGGTCAGTAGTTGTGTGGTCAGTAGTTGTGGTCAGTAGATGTGGTCAGTAGTTGTGGTCAGTAGGTATGGTCAGTAGTTGTGGTCAGTATATGTGTGGTTGGTAGTTATGGTCAGTAGTTGTGTAGTTGCGGTCAGTAGTTATGGTCAGTAGTTGTGTGGTCAGTAGTTGTGTGGTCGGAAGTTGTGTTGTCAGTAGTTGTGGTCAGTAATGGTGTGGTTGTGGTCAGTAGTTGTGGTTGTATGGTCAGTAGTTGCGGTCTGTGGTTGTGTGGTCAGTAGTTATGTTTTAGCATGGTCTGCGCCATCGTTGCTAATATAGATGAATAAAGAAGAATCTCAATTGTACTTCCTTGATTCCTGGCGTCCTCTATCCCTGACTCCTCAAAACCCATTGGATGAGAAGGACTGCAGTCCTCTATCCCTGACTCCTCCTCAACACCCATTGGATGAGAAGGACTGCAATGAATCATGGACATGCAATTGAGATTTCCCCCTTGCCCTGTATTCAACACTGCACTGGAATCTAGGAATCTGGTCCTAGATCAGTGGTTAGGTTAGTATCTAATGGTTCAGGTTAGGACTGGGGCAGGGGAATCTGGTCCTAGATCAGTGGTTAGGTTAGTATCTAACGGTTCAGGTTAGGACTGGGGCAGGGGAATCTGGTCCTAGATCAGTGGTTAGGTTAGTATCTAATGGTTCAGGTTAGGACTGGGGCAGGGGAATCTGGTCCTAGATCAGTGGTTAGGTTAGTATCTAATGGTTCAGGTTAGGACTGGGGCAGGGGAATCTGGTCCTAGATCAGTGGTTAGGTTAGTATCTAATGGTTCAGGTTAGGACTGGGGCAGGGGAATCTGGTCCTAGATCAGTGGTTAGGTTAGTATTTAATGGTTCAGGTTAGGACTGAGGCAGGGGAATCTGGTCCTAGATCAGTGGTTAGGTTAGTATCTAACGGTTCAGGTTAGGACTGGGGCAGGGGAATCTGGTCCTAGATCAGTGGTTAGGTTAGTATCTAATGGTTCAGGTTAGGACTGGGGCAGGGGAATCTGGTCCTAGATCTGTGGTTAGGTTAGTATCTAATGGTTCAGGTTAGGACTGGGGCAGGGTAATCTGGTCCTAGATCAGTGGTTAGGTTAGTATCTAACAGTTCAGGTTAGGACTGGGGCAGGGGAATCTGGTCCTAGATCTGTGGTTAGGTTAGTATCTAACGGTTCAGGTTAGGACTGGGGCAGGGGAATCTGGTCCTAGATCAGTGGTTAGGTTAGTATCTAATGGTTCAGGTTAGGACTGGGGCAGGGGAATCTGGTCCTAGATCAGTGGTTAGGTTAGTATCTAATGGTTCAGGTTAGGACTGGGGCAGGGGAATCTGGTCCTAGATCAGTGGTTAGGTTAGTATCTAAAGGTTCAGGTTAGGACTGGGGCAGGGGAATCTGGTCCTAGATCAGTGGTTAGGTTAGTATCTAACGGTTCAGGTTAGGACTGGGGCAGGGGAATCTGGTCCTAGATCAGTGGTTAGGTTAGTATCTAATGGTTCAGGTTAGGACTGGGGCAGGGGAATCTGGTCCTAGATCAGTGGTTAGGTTAGTATCTAATGGTTCAGGTTAGGACTGGGGCAGGGGAATCTGGTCCTAGATCAGTGGTTAGGTTAGTATCTAATGGTTCAGGTTAGGACTGGGGCAGGGGAATCTGGTCCTAGATCAGTGGTTAGGTTAGTATTTAATGGTTCAGGTTAGGACTGGGGCAGGGGAATCTGGTCCTAGATCAGTGGTTAGGTTAGTATCTAACGGTTCAGGTTAGGACTGGGGCAGGGGAATCTGGTCCTAGATCAGTGGTTAGGTTAGTATCTAATGGTTCAGGTTAGGACTGGGGCAGGGTAATCTGGTCCTAGATCAGTGGTTAGGTTAGTATCTAACGGTTCAGGTTAGGACTGGGGCAGGGGAATCTGGTCCTAGATCTGTGGTTAGGTTAGTATCTAATGGTTCAGGTTAGGACTGGGGCAGGGGAATCTGGTCCTAGATCAGTGGTTAGGTTAGTATCTAATGGTTCAGGTTAGGACTGGGGCAGGGGAATCTGGTCCTAGATCAGTGGTTAGGTTAGTATCTAATGGTTCAGGTTAGGACTGGGGCAGGGGAATCTGGTCCTAGATCAGTGGTTAGGTTAGTATCTAATGGTTCAGGTTAGGACTGGGGCAGGGGATTCTGGTCCTAGATCAGTTGTTAGGTTAGTATCTAATGGTTCAGGTTAGGACTGGGGCAGGGGAATCTGGTCCTAGATCAGTGGTTAGGTTAGTATCTAACGGTTCAGGTTAGGACTGGGGCAGGGGAATCTGGTCCTAGATCAGTGGTTAGGTTAGTATCTAATGGTTCAGGTTAGGACTGGGGCAGGGGAATCTGGTCCTAGATCAGTGGTTAGGTTAGTATCTAATGGTTCAGGTTAGGACTGGGGCAGGGGAATCTGGTCCTAGATCAGTGGTTAGGTTAGTATCTAATGGTTCAGGTTAGGACTGGGGCAGGGGAATCTGGTCCTAGATCAGTGGTTAGGTTAGTATTTAATGGTTCAGGTTAGGACTGAGGCAGGGGAATCTGGTCCTAGATCAGTGGTTAGGTTAGTATCTAACGGTTCAGGTTAGGACTGGGGCAGGGGAATCTGGTCCTAGATCCGTGGTTAGGTTAGTATCTAATGGTTCAGGTTAGGACTGGGGCAGGGGAATCTGGTCCTAGATCTGTGGTTAGGTTAGTATCTAATGGTTCAGGTTAGGACTGGGGCAGGGTAATCTGGTCCTAGATCAGTGGTTAGGTTAGTATCTAACGGTTCAGGTTAGGACTGGGGCAGGGGAATCTGGTCCTAGATCTGTGGTTAGGTTAGTATCTAATGGTTCAGGTTAGGACTGGGGCAGGGGAATCTGGTCCTAGATCAGTGGTTAGGTTAGTATCTAATGGTTCAGGTTAGGACTGGGGCAGGGGAATCTGGTCCTAGATCAGTGGTTAGGTTAGTATCTAATGGTTCAGGTTAGGACTGGGGCAGGGGAATCTGGTCCTAGATCAGTGGTTAGGTTAGTATCTAATGGTTCAGGTTAGGACTGGGGCAGGGGAATCTGGTCCTAGATCAGTGGTTAGGTTAGTATTTAATGGTTCATGTTAGGACTGGGGCAGGGGAATCTGGTCCTAGATCAGTGGTTAGGTTAGTATCTAATGGTTCAGGTTAGGACTGGGGCAGGGGAATCTGGTCCTAGATCTGTGGTTAGGTTAGTATCTAATGGTTCAGGTTAGGACTGGGGCAGGGGAATCTGGTCCTAGATCAGGGCTGGGGAGGGTTATGTAACAGGACTTATCAGATGAGATTGTAGCTGACCTGATAGGAAGTCCAAAGAGCACACACACACACACACGCCCCCACACACACACACACGCCCCCACACACACACACACGCCCCCACACACACACACACGCCCCCACACACACACACACGCCCCCACACACACACACACGCCCCCACACACACACACACGCCCCCACACACACACACACGCCCCCACACACACACACACACACACACACACACACACGCCCCCACACACACACACACGCCCCCACACACGCGCACACGCCCCCACACACAGCTGACCCAGCAGTTTCGAACCAGCTAGTTGGAAATCATGGACACAATATTAAACCTCGTCCTGGACTAAAACACACTTTCAATGGACATTACCCATAATGCAAGTTGAGTCCAGGCCCCGTATTCACAAAGCGTCTGATAGTTGGAGATTGACATCCAGTGTTATTTCATTTAATGTTTATTTGAACAGGGACAATATAAAATCCAATCAAATCAAAGTTTATTTGTCACGTGCGCCGAATACAACAGTGGACCTTACAGTGAAATGCTTACTTACAGGCTCTAACCAATAGTGCACAAAAGGTATTAGGTGAACAAAAGGTAGGTAAAGAAATAAACAACAGTAAAAAGACAGGCTATATACAGTAGCGAGGCTATAAAAGTAGCGAGGCTACATACAGACACCGGTTAGTCAGGCTGATTGAGGTAGCATGTACATGTAGATATGGTTAAAGTGACTATGTATATATGATGAACAGAGAGTAGCAGTAGCATAAAAGAGGGGTATACTATATATAACACAAGTGTCAGAAGTGGGAAGTGATGCGTTGCACCAGATTTAGCCAACAGCTCATTTAAATCTGCAGTCCTCAAAGTACATAGATATATGCTATGTCAGGTTATGTCATGTCAGGTTATGTCATGTTATTCTCTATAGATCCCATTGGAGATGGACATCCAGGGTTATGTCATGTCAGGTTATGTCATGTCAGGTTATGTCATGTTATTCTCTATAGATCCCATTGGAGATGGACAACAAGGACATTCTGATGCTCAAACGACCAATCAAACTGAGGCCGGAGCCCCATAGCAACACCCCTAGCAACACCACTGCTGCCTTTCTGAAGAGTCCACTAACAACATGACCAAATGCAGAAGTAACCTACCCTACCCTACAGTACCCTAATCTACCCTAGAACACCCTGCCCTACCCTAGAGTACCCTAGAGCACCCTAACCTACCCTAGAGTACCCTACCCTACAGTACCCTACTCTACCCTAGAACACCCTGCCCTACCCTAGAGTACCCTAGAGTACCTTACCCTAGAGCACCCTAACCTACCCTAGAGTACCCTACCCTACAGTACCCTACTCTACCCTAGAACACCCTGCCCTACCCTAGAGTACCCTACCCTACAGTACCCTACTCTACCCTAGAACACCCTACCTTACCCTAGAGCACCCTAACCTACCCTACAGTACCCTACTCTACCCTAGAACACCCTACCTTACCCTAGAGCATCCTAACCTACCCTAGAGTACCCTACCCTCTCCTAGAGTACCCTACCCTACCCTACAGACCCTACCCTAGAGTACCTTACCCTAGAGCACCCTAACCTAACCTAGAGAACCCTACCCTACAGTACCCTACTCTACCCTAGAACACCCTGCCCTACCCTAGAGTACCCTAGAGTACCTTACCCTAGAGCACCCTAACCTACCCTAGAGTACCCTACCCTACAGTACCCTACTCTACCCTAGAACACCCTGCCCTACCCTAGAGTACCCTACCCTACAGTACCCTACTCTACCCTAGAACACCCTACCTTACCCTAGAGCACCCTAACCTACCCTACAGTACCCTACTCTACCCTAGAACACCCTACCTTACCCTAGAGCATCCTAACCTACCCTAGAGTACCCTACCCTCTCCTAGAGTACCCTACCCTACCCTACAGACCCTACCCTAGAGTACCTTACCCTAGAGCACCCTAACCTAACCTAGAGAACCCTACCCTCTCCTAGAGTACCCTATCCTACCCTAGAGTACCCTACCCTACAGTACCCTACTCTACCCTAGAACACCCTACCCTCTCCTAGAGTACCCTACCCTACCCTACAGTACCCTACTCTACCCTAGAACACCCTGCCCTACCCTAGAGTACCCTAGAGTACCTTACCCTAGAGCACCCTAACCTACCCTAGAGCACCCTACCATCTCCTAGAGTACCCTACCCTACCCTACAGTACCCTACTCTACCCTAGAACACCCTATTCTACCTTAGAACACCCTACCCTACCATAGAGAACCCTACCCTGGAGTACACTACCCTACCCTAGAGTACCCTTCCCTACCCTGGAGGACCCTTCCCAACCCTGGAATACCATACCCTACCCTGGAGTATACTACCCTACCATAGAGTACCATACCCTACCCTGGAGAATACTACCCTACCCTGGAGTACCACACCCTACCCTGGAGTATACTACCTTACCGTAGAGTTCCCTACCCTACCCTGGAGTATATCACCCTACCCTGGAGTACCACACTCTACCCTGGAGTATACTACCCTACCCTGGAATACCATACCCTACCCTGGAGTATACTACCCAACCCTGGAGTACCAAATCCTATCCTGGAGTATACTACCCTACCCTGGAGTACAAAATCCTATCCTGGAGTATACTACCCTACCCTAGAGTACCCCACCCTACCCTGGAGTATACTACCCTACCCTGGAGTACCACACCCTACCCTGGAGTATACAACCCTTCCGTAGAGTACCAGACCCTACCCTGGAGTATACCACCCTACCCTGGAGGACCCTCCCTACCCTGGAGTATACGACCCTACCGTGGAGTACCCTACCCTGGAGTATACTACCCTAGAGTACCATACCCTACCCTGGAGCATACAACCCTACCCTAGAGTATACTACCCTACCCTGGAGGACCCTACCCTAGAGTTTCCAACCCTACCCTGGAACACCCTACCCTAGAGTATACCACACTGCCCTGGAGTATCCCATTATACCTTGGAGTACCCTACCCTCAAGTTTTTTATTATTTTTATTTCACCTTTATTTAACCAGGTTGGCCAGTTGAGAACAGGTTCTCATTTACAACTGAGACCTGGCCAAGATAAAACAAGGCAGTGTGACATAAACAACACAGAGGTACACATAAACAAACCTAGAGTACCCTGCCCTACAACACCCTACCCTAGAGTACTCTACCCTATAGTACCCTACCCTAACCTAGAGTACTCTACCCTATAGTCCCCTACCCTACCCTAGAGTACTCTACTCTATAGTACCTTACCCTACCCTAGAGTACTCTACCCTATAGTACCCTACCCTACCATAGAGTACTCTACCCTATAGTACCCCACCCTAGAGTACTCTACCCTATAGTACCCTACCCTACCCTAGAGTACTCTACCCTAGAGTACCCCACACTACCCTAGAGTACTCTACCCTATAGCACCCTACCCTACCCTAGAGTACTCTACCCTATAGCACCCCACCCTACCCTAGAGTACTCTACCGTATAGTACCCTACCCTACCCTAGAGTACTCTACCCTATAGTACCCTACCCTAGAGTACTCTACCCTATAGTACCCTACCCTAGAGTACTCTACCCTATAGTACCCTACCCTAGAGTACTCTACCCTATAGTACCCTACCCTAGACTACTCTACCCTATAGTACCCTACCCTACCCTAGAGTACTCTACCCTATAGTACCCTACCCTAGAGTACTCTACCCTATAGTACCCTACCCTACTCTAGAGTACTCTACCCTATAGTACCCTACCCTACCCTAGAGTACTCTACCGTATAGTACCCTACCCTACCCTAGAGTACTCTACCGTATAGTACCCTACCCTACCCTAGAGTACTCTACCCTATAGTACCCTACCCTACCATAGAGTACTCTACCCTATAGTACCCTACCCTACCCTAGAGTACTCTACCGTATAGTACCCTACCCTACCCTAGAGTACTCTACCCTATAGTACCCTACCCTACCCTAGAGTACTCTACCCTATAGTACCCTACCCTACCCTACCCTAGAGTACTCTACCCTATAGTACCCTACCCTACCCTAGAGTACTCTACCCTATAGTACCCTACCCTACCCTAGAGTACTCTACCCTATAGTACCCTACCCTACCCTAGAGTACTCTTCATTGCAATATGAATGTTCAATAGGCACTATAGGCTGAGTTGTGAGGTGATTTCCCACAGTTAAAGTCCCGCAATAAGAGCTACGATGCTAATATTTGTGTAAACTGTTTAGAATTGTAATCTGTGGGTGTCAATGAGTAGGCTGGTACCCCATGTCACGAACCCAAGATCCATAAGGCTGGTACCCCATGTCACGAACCCAAGATCCATAAGGCTGGTACCCCATGTCATGAACCCAAGATCCATAAGGCTGGTACCCCATGTCACAAACCCAAGATCCATAAGGCTGGTACCCCATGTCATGAACCCAAGATCCATAAGGCTGGTACCCCCTGTCATGAACCCAAGACCCATAAGGCTGGTATCCCCTGTCATGAACCCAAGATCCATAAGGCTGGTACCCCATGTCATGAACCCAAGACCCATAAGGCTGGTACCCCATGTCATGAACCCAAGACCCATAAGGCTGGTACCCCCTGTCATGAACCCAAGATCCATAAGGCTGGTACCCCATGTCATGAACCCAAGACCCATAAGGCTGGTACCCCATGTCATGAACCCAAGATCCATAAGGCTGGTACCCCATGTCATGAACCCAAGATCCATAAGACTGGTACCCCATGTCATGGACCCAAGATCCATAAGGCTGTACAAATTCTGTGATACATTTTGTGATTTTTTTTTCACGTTAATGTCATATAAAGCAATAAAAAGTCATATGTGCTCAGTTTTAGGACAAATTTAAGCAGAATACATAATACAAAAACAATTGGGCCATTTTCCACGGTAACAGTGCAGGAATTGGTCAAAATTACGAAGCCGCTTTTGAATGGACCCGTTTATGCACTAAAAGTGCGGGGATTGGTCAAAATTGCGAGCTCTCGCATAATCTGCGCTGATTGGTTGATTTTGCATTGAATTATGCGATCTCGGAAACCTGGAGGGACTGATTAAATTGTCCAATTGTGGCATGATTCCACAATTTATATCCGTTTGCATCAGTTCCAATGGGCTACTTTTATTTTGAACCCAAACAGCCGATTCTACTATTGTTGCTCAGGCACACACACACACACACACACACACACACACACACACACACACACACACACACACACACACACACACACACACACACACACACACACACACACACACACACACACACACACACACACACACACACACACACACACTCTCTCTTTATATCCGTTTGCATCAGTTCCAATGGGCTACTTTTATTTTGAACCCAAACAGCCGATTCTACTATTGTTGCTCAGGCTAATGATGTTCACAACACACAATAAAGAGATAGGACGGAGACTGTGTGAGAGGTGAAAGCGAAGCAGGGAGGGATGGTGAATGATTCACAGAGAGAGCAGGGGCATATTCATTACGGAAACCGTTTAACGTTTAAGAACTAAATGGAAGCACACAGAGAGCGCAGGGGCATATTCATTACGGAAACCGTTTAACGTTTAAGAACTAAATGGAAGCACACAGATCAAAATGAGAGTTTCTATTGGGATAAATTCAGGTATGTCCCTCCACGTTTCGTTCGGTTTGCTTCCGTTTCAAGGCAAATTATTTCCAAAATAGTTATGTGAAACCACACTGTTATTCTAATAAATGGTTTTATTTAGTTTAGTAGAAGCTCATGTCTTAAGGATCCTAAATAATGCCATAGATTACATTAAAAATATATTAAACTAGACGGCAAGAAAAGTATGACGTAAGATGCAAACCTGGTATTCCAACTGATTATAAGCTGCAATATTATCTTCTGATTCAAAATGTTTTTCTTATGTTGTTCTTTCCTAAAAAGGTACTAAACAGACTCTGCCCTTGGAAGGGAGAGGGCTGATACTCGGTTCCAGGAACCGAGTATACAGTAGCGAGGCTATAAAAGTAGCGAGGCTACATACAGACACCGGTTAGTCGGGCTGATTGAGGTAGTATGTACATGTAGATATGGTTAAAGTGACTATGTATATATGATGAACAGAGAGTAGCAGGAGCATAAAAGAGGGGTATACTATATATATTATATTATATAACATAAAAGAGGGGTGTAGTATATATATATTATATTATATAACACAAGTGTCAGAAGTGGGAAGTGATGCGTTGCACCAGATTTAGCCAACAGCTCATTTACATCTGCAGTCCTCGAAGTACATAGATATGTGCTATGTCATGTCAGGTTATGTCATGTCAGGTTATGTCATGTTATTCTCTATAGATCCCATTGGAGATGGACAACAAGGACATTCTGATGCCCAAACGACCAATCAAACTGAGGCCGGAGCCCCATAGCAACACCCCTAGCAACACCACTGCTGCCTTTCTGAAGAGTCCACTAACAACATGACCAAATGCAGAAGTAACCTACCCTACCCTACAGTACCCTAATCTACCCTAGAACACCCTGCCCTACCCTAGAGTACCCTAGAGCACCCTAACCTACCCTAGAGTACCCTACCCTACAGTACCCTACTCTACCCTAGAACACCCTGCCCTACCCTAGAGTACCCTAGAGTACCTTACCCTAGAGCACCCTAACCTACCCTAGAGTACCCTACCCTACAGTACCCTAATCTACCCTAGAACACCCTGCCCTACCCTAGAGTACCCTAGAGTACCTTACCCTAGAGCACCCTAACCTACCCTAGAGTACCCTACCCTACAGTACCCTACTCTACCCTAGAACACCCTGCCCTACCCTAGAGTACCCTAGAGTACCTTACCCTAGAGCACCCTAGCCTACCCTAGAGTACTCTACCCTACAGTACCCTACTCTACCCTAGAACACCCTGCCCTACCCTAGAGTACCCTAGAGTACCCTACCCTAGAGCACCCTAACCTACCCTAGAGTACCCTACCCTACAGTACCCTACTCTACCCTAGAACACCCTGCCCTACCCTAGAGTACCCTACCCTACAGTACCCTACTCTACCCTAGAACACCCTACCTTACCCTAGAGCACCCTAACCTACCCTACAGTACCCTACTCTACCCTAGAACTCCCTACCTTACCCTAGAGCACCCTAACCTACCCTAGAGTACCCTACCCTCTCCTAGAGTACCCTACCCTACCCTACAGACCCTACCCTAGAGTACCTTACCCTAGAGCACCCTAACCTAACCTAGAGTACCCTACCCTCTCCTAGAGTACCCTATCCTACCCTAGAGTACCCTACCCTACAGTACCCTACTCTACCCTAGAACACCCTACCCTCTCCTAGAGTACCCTACCATACCCTACAGTACCCTACTCTACCCTAGAACACCCTGCCCTACCCTAGAGTACCCTAGAGTACCTTACCCTACAGTACCCTACTCTACCCTAGAACACCCTATTCTACCTTAGAACACCCTACCCTACCATAGAGAACCCTACCCTGGAGTACACTACCCTACCCTAGAGTACCCTTCCCTACCCTGGAGGACCCTTCCCAACCCTGGAGTACCCTTCCCTACCCTGGAATACCATACCCTACCCTGGAGTATACTACCTTACCGTAGAGTTCCCTACCCTACCCTGGAGTATATCACCCTACCCTGGAGTACCACACTCTACCCTGGAGTATACTACCCTACCCTGGAATACCATACCCTACCCTGGAGTATACTACCCTACCCTGGAGTACCAAACCCTATCCTGGAGTATACTACCCTACCATAGAGATCCATACCCTACCCTGGAGTATACCACCCTACCCTGGAGTACCATACCCTACCCTGGAGTACACTACCCTACCCTGGAGTACCATACCCTACCCTGGAGTATACTACCCTACCCTAGAGTACCAAACCCTACCCTGGAGTATACTACCCTACCCTGGAGTACCATACCCTACCCTGGAGTATACTACCCTACCCTAGAGTACCAAACCCTACCCTGGAGTATACTACCCTACCCTGGAGTACCAAATCCTATCCTGGAGTATACTACCCTACCCTGGAGTACCAAATCCTATCCTGGAGTATACTACCCTACCCTGGAGTACAAAATCCTATCCTGGAGTATACTACCCTACCCTAGAGTACCCCACCCTACCCTGGAGTATACTACCCTACCCTGGAGTACCACACCCTACCCTGGAGTATACAACCCTTCCGTAGAGTACCAGACCCTACCCTGGAGTATACCACCCTACCCTGGAGGACCCTCCCTACCCTGGAGTATACGACCCTACCGTGGAGTACCCTACCCTGGAGTATACTACCCTAGAGTACCATACCCTACCCTGGAGTATACAACCCTACCCTAGAGTATACTACCCTACCCTGGAGGACCCTACCCTAGAGTTTCCAACCCTACCCTGGAACACCCTACCCTAGAGTATACCACACTGCCCTGGAGTATCCCATTATACCTTGGAGTACCCTACCCTCAAGTTTTTTATTATTTTTATTTCACCTTTATTTAACCAGGTTGGCCAGTTGAGAACAGGTTCTCATTTACAACTGAGACCTGGCCAAGATAAAACAAGGCAGTGTGACATAAACAACACAGAGGTACACATAAACAAACCTAGAGTACCCTGCCCTACAACACCCTACCCTAGAGTACTCTACCCTATAGTACCCTACCCTAACCTAGAGTACTCTACCCTATAGTCCCCTACCCTACCCTAGAGTACTCTACTCTATAGTACCCTACCCTACCCTAGAGTACTCTACCCTATAGTACCCTACCCTACCATAGAGTACTCTACCCTATAGTACCCCACCCTAGAGTACTCTACCCTATAGTACCCTACCCTACCCTAGAGTACTCTACCCTAGAGTACCCCACACTACCCTAGAGTACTCTACCCTATAGCACCCTACCCTACCCTAGAGTACTCTACCCTATAGCACCCCACCCTACCCTAGAGTACTCTACCGTATAGTACCCTACCCTACCCTAGAGTACTCTACCCTATAGTACCCTACCCTAGAGTACTCTACCCTATAGTACCCTACCCTAGAGTACTCTACCCTATAGTACCCTACCCTAGAGTACTCTACCCTATAGTACCCTACCCTAGACTACTCTACCCTATAGTACCCTACCCTACCCTAGAGTACTCTACCCTATAGTACCCTACCCTAGAGTACTCTACCCTATAGTACCCTACCCTACTCTAGAGTACTCTACCCTATAGTACCCTACCCTACCCTAGAGTACTCTACCGTATAGTACCCTACCCTACCCTAGAGTACTCTACCGTATAGTACCCTACCCTACCCTAGAGTACTCTACCCTATAGTACCCTACCCTACCCTAGAGTACTCTACCGTATAGTACCCTACCCTACCCTAGAGTACTCTACCCTATAGTACCCTACCCTACCCTAGAGTACTCTACCCTATAGTACCCTACCCTACCCTACCCTAGAGTACTCTACCCTATAGTACCCTACCCTACCCTAGAGTACTCTACCCTATAGTACCCTACCCTACCCTAGAGTACTCTACCCTATAGTACCCTACCCTACCCTAGAGTACTCTTCATTGCAATATGAATGTTCAATAGGCACTATAGGCTGAGTTGTGAGGTGATTTCCCACAGTTAAAGTCCCGCAATAAGAGCTACGATGCTAATATTTGTGTAAACTGTTTAGAATTGTAATCTGTGGGTGTCAATGAGTAGGCTGGTACCCCATGTCACGAACCCAAGATCCATAAGGCTGGTACCCCATGTCACGAACCCAAGATCCATAAGGCTGGTACCCCATGTCATGAACCCAAGATCCATAAGGCTGGTACCCCATGTCACAAACCCAAGATCCATAAGGCTGGTACCCCATGTCATGAACCCAAGATCCATAAGGCTGGTACCCCCTGTCATGAACCCAAGATCCATAAGGCTGGTACCCCATGTCATGAACCCAAGACCCATAAGGCTGGTACCCCATGTCATGAACCCAAGATCCATAAGGCTGGTACCCCATGTCATGAACCCAAGACCCATAAGGCTGGTACCCCCTGTCATGAACCCAAGATCCATAAGGCTGGTACCCCATGTCATGAACCCAAGACCCATAAGGCTGGTACCCCATGTCATGAACCCAAGATCCATAAGGCTGGTACCCCATGTCATGAACCCAAGATCCATAAGACTGGTACCCCATGTCATGGACCCAAGATCCATAAGGCTGTACAAATTCTGTGATACATTTTGTGATTTTTTTTTCACGTTAATGTCATATAAAGCAATAAAAAGTCATATGTGCTCAGTTTTAGGACAAATTTAAGCAGAATACATAATACAAAAACAATTGGGCCATTTTCCACGGTAACAGTGCAGGAATTGGTCAAAATTACGAAGCCGCTTTTGAATGGACCCGTTTATGCACTAAAAGTGCGGGGATTGGTCAAAATTGCGAGCTCTCGCATAATCTGCGCTGATTGGTTGATTTTGCATTGAATTATGCGATCTCGGAAACCTGGAGGGACTGATTAAATTGTCCAATTGTGGCATGATTCCACAATTTATATCCGTTTGCATCAGTTCCAATGGGCTACTTTTATTTTGAACCCAAACAGCCGATTCTACTATTGTTGCTCAGGCTAATGATGTTCACAACACACAATAAAGAGATAGGAGGGAGACTGTGTGAGAGGTGAAAGCGAAGCAGGGAGGGATGGTGAATGATTCACAGAGAGAGCAGGGGCATATTCATTACGGAAACCGTTTAACGTTTAAGAACTAAATGGAAGCACACAGAGAGCGCAGGGGCATATTCATTACGGAAACCGTTTAACGTTTAAGAACTAAATGGAAGCACACAGATCAAAATGAGAGTTTCTATTGGGATAAATTCAGGTATGTCCCTCCACGTTTCGTTCGGTTTGCTTCCGTTTCAAGGCAAACTATTTCCAAAATAGTTATGTGAAACCACACTGTTATTCTAATAAATAGTTTTATTTAGTTTAGTAGAAGCTCATGTCTTAAGGATCCTAAATAATGCCATAGATTACATTAAAAATATATTAAACTAGACGGCAAGAAAAGTATGACGTAAGATGCAAACCTGGTATTCCAACTGATTATAAGCTGCAATATTATCTTCTGATTCAAAATGTTTTTCTTATGTTGTTCTTTCCTAAAAAGGTACTAAACAGACTCTGCCCTTGGAAGGGAGAGGGCTGATACTCGGTTCCAGGAACCGAGTATACAGTAGCGAGGCTATAAAAGTAGCGAGGCTACATACAGACACCGGTTAGTCGGGCTGATTGAGGTAGTATGTACATGTAGATATGGTTAAAGTGACTATGTATATATGATGAACAGAGAGTAGCAGGAGCATAAAAGAGGGGTATACTATATATATTATATTATATAACATAAAAGAGGGGTGTAGTATATATATATTATATTATATAACACAAGTGTCAGAAGTGGGAAGTGATGCGTTGCACCAGATTTAGCCAACAGCTCATTTACATCTGCAGTCCTCGAAGTACATAGATATGTGCTATGTCATGTCAGGTTATGTCATGTCAGGTTATGTCATGTTATTCTCTATAGATCCCATTGGAGATGGACAACAAGGACATTCTGATGCCCAAACGACCAATCAAACTGAGGCCGGAGCCCCATAGCAACACCCCTAGCAACACCACTGCTGCCTTTCTGAAGAGTCCACTAACAACATGACCAAATGCAGAAGTACCCTACCCTACCCTACAGTACCCTAATCTACCCTAGAACACCCTGCCCTACCCTAGAGTACCCTAGAGTACCTTACCCTAGAGCACCCTAACCTACCCTAGAGTACCCTACCCTACAGTACCCTAATCTACCCTAGAACACCCTGCCCTACCCTAGAGTACCCTAGAGTACCTTACCCTAGAGCACCCTAACCTACCCTAGAGTACCCTACCCTACAGTACCCTACTCTACCCTTGAACACCCTGCCCTACCCTAGAGTACCCTACCCTACAGTACCCTAATCTACCCTAGAACACCCTGCCCTACCCTAGAGTACCCTAGAGTACCTTACCCTAGAGCACCCTAACCTACCCTAGAGTACCCTACCCTACAGTACCCTACTCTACCCTAGAACACCCTGCCCTACCCTAGAGTACCCTACCCTACAGTACCCTAATCTACCCTAGAACACCCTGCCCTACCCTAGAGTACCCTAGAGTACCTTACCCTAGAGCACCCTAACCTACCCTAGAGTACCCTACCCTACAGTACCCTACTCTACCCTAGAACACCCTGCCCTACCCTAGAGTACCCTAGAGTACCTTACCCTAGAGCACCCTAACCTACCCTAGAGTACCCTACCCTACAGTACCCTACTCTACCCTAGAACACCCTGCCCTACCCTAGAGTACCCTACCCTAGAGTACCCTACCCTACCCTAGAGTACCCTACCCTACAGTACCCTACTCTACCCTAGAACACCCTGCCCTACCCTAGAGTACCCTACCCTACAGTACCCTACCCTAGAGTACCCTACCCTACAGTACCCTACTCTACCCTAGAACACCCTGCCCTACCCTAGAGTACCCTACCCTACAGTACCCTACCCTACCCTAGAGTACCCTACCCTACAGTACCCTACTCTACCCTAGAACACCCTGCCCTACCCTAGAGTACCCTACCCTACAGTACCCTACCCTACCCTAGAGTAGGAATAGAAGCTCATGTCTTAAGGATCCTAAATAATGCCATAGATTACATTAAAAATATATTAAACTAGACGGCAAGAAAAGTATGACGTAAGATGCAAACCTGGTATTCCAACTGATTATAAGCTGCAATATTATCTTCTGATTCAAAATGTTTTTCTTATGTTGTTCTTTCCTAAAAAGGTACTAAACAGACTCTGCCCTTGGAAGGGAGAGGGCTGATACTCGGTTCCAGGAACCGGATGACATGTACGTGACATATTGCATTGGTTCTCGGTCAGAACCAGAAATGTTTTTAATTTGATCTGATCACTGTTTGTTTTATTGGAATATGAAGGTGAACTTTGCTCTGTGTGAAGGAGGTGAACTTCACGACCAGAGATTCTCTGCACTGTGTTTATAAATGCAGAAAGTACAAGAGCTGTATAACGTGTAAAGTGGATAAAAAGTTTGTAATGGGACCTGGGCTGTGTATTTACATCCAACGGCCACACAATGGCGGTATTGGGATCTGAAAAGAAACGTGTGTGGATGACCAGGTCGTAACACTACAATTAGGCCCAGCTGATTTAAAATAGAAACACAGTATGTCTTGATAAATTACACAAATCAATCTATATTGATTGTTCTCATGTATATTTGTGTGTGTTTGTGTCTTAAGTTTTGTCTTCTGAATGTTAATAAATACACAGACGACCTTGTTCTTTAGTGTGATGATTTTTATTGGTTTGTGGTGATTAAAGTTGAAGCAAAGCAGCTGCAGGGATCATCTCAACAGACAGTAAAGATTCTATTTTGGAATGACTGGACAGCAGAACCCCCAGAGGAACAGAATGAGAGTTCTACAGAACACCAGCTAGAGTTCTACATTCTAGGAGAATTCCAGCCACCAGCCAGTAGTGTGCAGGATCCAGACATGACATCATGCCATGGATTTAATACCTCCTGGTGTCTAACTTTAACAAGACTTATACCCCTAATGCATCCATAGTATTACTATCTTTCTTTCATCTGGTGGAAATGGGTTTCTGAGTCCTACTCAAACTGAGACCAGAATTAATTTTTGATTGAACTGACTGAACATTCAATGTGAATGCAGTCTTATTATCATATTATATTAAGTAGCCTATTGAATCCCAGTCTGAATATTCAGTAGCCTATAGCAGGGTAAGGACTGAATATTCAGTAGCCTATTGAATCCCACCCTGAATATTCAGTAGCCTATAGCAGGGTCAGGACTGAATATTCAGTAGCTTATAGCAGGGTCAGGACTGAATATTCAGTAGCCTATAGCAGGGTTAGGATAAGGACTGAATATTCAGTAGCCTATTGTAGGGTAAGGACTGAATATTCAGTAGCCGATCGATAGATAGATAGATAGTGAGGCTGTTGAACAAAAATGTTTCATGAGCTGAAATTAAAGATCCCAGAAATGTTCCATACGCACAAAAAGCCTGTTTCGCTAAAATGTTGTCCACAAATGTTCCCATCCCTGTTGGTGAGCATTTCATCCTTTGTCAAGATAGTCCATCCACCTGACAGGTGTGGCATACCAAGAAACTGATTAAACAGCATGATCATTACACAGGTGCACCTTGTACAATAAAAGGCCACTCTAAAATGTGCAGTTTTGTCACACAATACATATCGCAATGCCACAGTCAGCAATTGGCATGCTGACTGCAGGAATGCACACCAGAGCTATTTCCAGATAATTTAATGTTAATTTCTCTGCCATAAGCCGCCTCCAACGTTGTTTTAGAAAATTTGGCAGAACGTCCAACCGGCCTCACAACCGCAGACCACATGTAACCACACCAGCCCAGGATCATTAGCGGGGTGAGGAGTATTTCTGTCTGTAGTATTGCCCTTTTGTGTGTAGGGGGGGAGAGAGGGGGAGAGAGAGAGAGAGAGAAAGCAAGAGAGAGAGAGAGAGAGCAAGAGAGAGAGAGAGCAAGAGAGAGAGAGAGCAAGAGAGAGAGAGAAGGGTACTCCAGGGTAGGGTGCTCCTGCATTCGGTCATGTTGTTGGAGAGGTGGCGGTGGTGTTGCTAGGGGAGTTGCTACGGGGCTCCAGCCTCAGTTTGATTGGTCGTTTTGGCATCAGCAGACCCTGGATGTCCATCTCCAACGGGATCTACAGAGAATAAAATAACAGAACAGAACCCTGGTTGTACATCTCCAACAGGATCTACAGAGAATAACAGAACTGAACCCTGGTTGTCCATCTCCAAAAGGATCTACAGAGAATAACAGAACAGAACCCTGGTTGTCCATCTCCAACATGATCTACAGAGAATAACAGAACAGAACCCTGGTTGTTCATCTCCAACGGGATCTACAGAGAATAACAGAACAGAACCCTGGTTGTCCATCTCCAACAGGATCTATAGAGAATAACAGAACAGAACCCTGGTTGTTCATCTCCAACGGGATCTACAGAGAATAACAGAACAGAACAGAACCCTGGTTGTCCATCTCCAACAGGATCTATAGAGAATAACAGAACAGAACCCTGGTTGTCCATCTCCAACAGGATCTACAGAGAATAACAGAACAGAACCCTGGTTGTCCATCTCCAACAGGATCTACAGAGAATAACAGAACAGAACCCTGGTTGTTCATCTCCAACGGGATCTACAGAGAATAACAGAACAGAACAGAACCCTGGTTGTCCATCTCCAACAGGATCTATAGAGAATAACAGAACAGAACCCTGGTTGTCCATCTCCAACAGGATCTACAGAGAATAACAGAACAGAACCCTGGTTGTCCATCTCCAACAGGATCTACAGAGAATAACAGAACAGAACCCTGGTTGTCCATCTCCAACAGGATCTACAGAGAATAACAGAACAGGACCCTGGTTGTCCATCTCCAACGTGATCCAACTTGTAAGTCGCTCTGGATAAGATGCTAAATGACTTAAATGTAAATGTAAATCTATAGAGAATAACAGAACAGAACCCTGGTTGTCCATCTCCAACAGGATCTACAGAGAATAACAGAACAGAACCCTGGTAGTCCATCTCCAACTTGATCTACAGAGAATAACAGAACAGAACAGAACCCTGGTTGTTCATCTCCAACAGGATCTACAGAGAATAACAGAACAGGACCCTGGTTGTCCATCTCCAACAGGATCTACAGAGAATAACAGAACAGAACCCTGGTTGTCCATCTCCAACAGGATCTACAGAGAATAACAGAACAGAACTGAACCCTGGTTGTCCATCTCCAACAGGATCTATAGAGAATAACAGGCCATGTTAAAACAGGTGCTGACCATGTTAAAACAGACAGTGACCATGTTAAAAAAGGCACTGACCATGTTAAAACAGATGGTGACCATGTTAAAACAGGCAGTGACCATGTTAAAACAGGCAGTGACCATGTTAAAACAGGCAGTGACCATGTTTAAACAGGCAGTGACCATGTTAAAAAAGGCACTGACCATGTTAAAACAGGCGGTGACCATGTTAAAACAGGTGGTGACCATGTTAAAACAGGCGGTGACCATGTTAAAACAGGCGGTGACCATGTTAAAACAGGCAGTGACCATGTTAAAACAGGCAGTGACCATGTTAAAACAGGCAGTGACCATGTTAAAACAGGCAGTGACCATGTTAAAACAGGCAGTGACCATGTTAAAACAGGCAGTGACCATGTTAAAACAGGCAGTGACCATGTTAAAACAGGCACTGACCATGTTAAAACAGGCGGTGACCATGTTAAAACAGGCGGTGACCATGTTAAAACAGGCAGTGACCATGTTAAAACAGGCAGTGACCATGTTAAAACAGGCAGTGACCATGTTAAAAAAGGCACTGACCATGTTAAAACAGATGGTGACCATGTTAAAACAGGCAGTGACCATGTTAAAACAGGCGGTGACCATGTTTAAACAGGCAGTGACCATGTTTAAACAGGCAGTGACCATGTTAAAACAGGCGGTGACCATGTTAAAACAGGCAGTGACCATGTTAAAACAGGCAGTGACCATGTTAAAACAGGCAGTGACCATGTTAAAACAGGCAGTGACCATGTTAAAACAGGCACTGACCATGTTAAAACAGGCGGTGACCATGTTAAAACAGGCGGTGACCATGTTAAAACAGGCGGTGACCATGTTAAAACAGGCAGTGACCATGTTAAAACAGGCAGTGACCATGTTAAAACAGGCAGTGACCATGTTAAAAAAGGCACTGACCATGTTAAAACAGATGGTGACCATGTTAAAACAGGCAGTGACCATGTTAAAACAGGCAGTGACCATGTTTAAACAGGCAGTGACCATGTTTAAACAGGCAGTGACCATGTTAAAACAGGCGGTGACCATGTTAAAACAGGCAGTGACCATGTTAAAACAGGCAGTGACCATGTTAAAACAGGCAGTGACCATGTTAAAACAGGCAGTGACCATGTTAAAACAGGCGGTGACCATGTTAAAAAAGGCGGTGACCATGTTAAAACAGGCGGTGACCATGTTAAAACAGGCGGTGACCATGTTAAAACAGGCACTGACCATGTTAAAACAGGCGGTGACCATGTTAAAACAGGCGGTGACCATGTTAAAACAGGCGGTGACCATGTTAAAACAGGCGGTGACCATGTTAAAACAGGCGGTGACCATGTTAAAACAGGCAGTGACCATGTTAAAACAGACAGTGACCATGTTAAAACAGGTGGTGACCATGTAAAAACAGGTATTGCCCATGTTAAAACAGGTGGTGACCATGTTAAAACAGGTATTGCCCATGTTAAAACAGACAGTGACCATGTTAAAAAAGGCACTGACCATGTTAAAACAGATGGTGACCATGTTAAAACAGGCAGTGACCATGTTAAAACAGGCAGTGACCATGTTAAAACAGGCAGTGACCATGTTAAAACAGGCGGTGACCATGTTAAAACAGGCACTGACCATGTTAAAACAGGCGGTGACCATGTTAAAACAGGCGGTGACCATGTTAAAACAGGTATTGCCCATGTTAAAACAGGTATTGCCCATGTTAAAACAGACAGTGACCATGTTAAAAAAGGCACTGACCATGTTAAAACAGATGGTGACCATGTTAAAACAGGCAGTGACCATGTTAAAACAGGCAGTGACCATGTTTAAACAGGCAGTGACCATGTTAAAACAGGCAGTGACCATGTTAAAAAAGGCACTGACCACGTTAAAACAGGCGGTGACCATGTTAAAACAGGCAGTGACCATGTTAAAACAGGCAGTGACCATGTTAAAACAGGCAGTGACCATGTTAAAACAGGTGGTGACCATGTTAAAACAGACGGTGACCATGTTAAAACAGGCGGTGACCATGTTAAAACAGGCAGTGACCAAGTTAAAACAGGTATTGCCCATGTTAAAACAGGTGGTGACCATGTTAAAACAGGTATTGCCCATGTTAAAACAGACGGTGACCATGTTAAAACAGACGGTGACCATGTTAAAACAGGTGGTGACCATGTTAAAGCAGGTGATGACCATGTAAAACAGGCAGTGACCATGTTAAAACAGGTGGTGACCATGTTAAAACAGGTGGTGACCATGTTAAAACAGACGGTGACCATGTTAAAACAGGTATTGCCCATGTTAAAACAGACGGTGACCATGTTAAAACAGACGGTGACCATGTTAAAACAGGTGGTGACCATGTTAAAGCAGGTGATGACCATGTAAAACAGGCAGTGACCATGTTAAAACAGGTGGTGACCATGTTAAAGCAGGTGATGACCATGTAAAACAGGCGGTGGCCATGTTAAAACAGGCAGTGACCATGTTAAAACAGGCGGTGACCATGTTAAAACAGGCACTGACCATGTTAAAACAGGTATTGCCCATGTTAAAACAGACGGTGACCATGTTAAAACAGACGGTGACCATGTTAAAACAGGTGGTGACCATGTTAAAGCAGGTGATGACCATGTAAAACAGGCAGTGACCATGTTAAAACAGGTGGTGACCATGTTAAAGCAGGTGATGACCATGTAAAACAGGCGGTGGCCATGTTAAAACAGGCAGTGACCATGTTAAAACAGGCGGTGACCATGTTAAAACAGGCACTGACCATGTTAAAACAGGCAGTGACCATGTTAAAACAGGCAGTGACCATGTTAAAACAGGTGGCGGCAAGTGCAGCCTCTATCTATGAATGATAGTGATGTTTGATGATGTCATATTCTGTCTGCTCAGGTGAGCGTCTCACCTCGGTCTCGTCGCAGACGGAGAAAGTGAAACTCTGGAGGATCTCGACCATGGCCAGTTTGATCATGAGCAGGGCGAAGCGCATCCCGATACAGTTCCTGGGCCCTGCCCCAAACGGCATGTACGTGTACGGATCAATAGACTCCTTGTTCTCCTTACTGAACCTGGACAGGGAGAGGGCAGACACATTGCACATTTTATTGTAGTTCATTTGTGGTTTTGTTAAGGTTGTGTTATGGTTGTACTGTGGTTGTTTTAAGGTTGTGTTATGGTTGGATTGTGGTTACGGTGCGGTCAGTACCTCTCTGGTTTGAACTCCTCAGGGTCGGACCAGATCTCTGGGTCACGGTGGAGGGTCCACGTGGGAACCATGACAACGCAGTCTTTGGGGATGACGATGCCGTTGATCTCCACCGTCTTCTTGGCGACCCTCTCCAGCCGCGGGGCGATGGGGTACAGTCTCAGAGACTCGTTCAACAAACAGTCCAAATAGTCCATCTGCATCAGAGCTTCGTACTGGATTGGAGCCTGCACCGTGGTTACACACACATCAGTACCTCACCACATCTGGCACCATGGATACATACACATCAGTACCTCACCACATCTGGCACCGGGGTTACATACACATCAGTACCTCACCACATCTGGCACCGGGGTTACATACACATCAGTACCTCACCACATCTGGCACCGTGGTTACATACACATCAGTACCTCACCACATCTGGCACCGTGGTTACATACACATCAGTACCTCACCACATCTGGCACCGGGGTTACAAACAAATCAGTACCTCACCACATCTGGCACCGTGGTTACACACACATCAGTACCTCACCACATCTGGCACCGTGGTTACATACACATCAGTACCTCACCACATCTGGCACCGTGGTTACATACACATCAGTACTTCACCACATCTGGCACCGTGGATACATACACATCAGTACCTCACCACATCTGGCACCGTGGTTACATACACATCAGTACCTCACCACATCTGGCACCGGGGTTACATACACATCAGTACCTCACCACATCTGGCACCGGGGTTACATACAAATCAGTACCTCACCACATCTGACACCGGGGTTACATACAAATCAGTACCTCACCACATCTGGCACCGTGGTTACACACAAATCAGTACCTCACCACATCTGAAACCGGGGTTACACACACATCAGTACCTCACCACATCTGGCACCGTGGTTACACACATCAGTACCTCACCACATCTGGCACCGGGGTTACACACAAATCAGTACCTCACCACATCTGGCACCGTGGTTACACACACATCAGTACCTCACCACATCTGAAACCGGGGTTACACACAAATCAGTACCTCATCACATCTGGCACCGTGGTTACACACATCAGTACCTCACCACATCTGGCACCGGGGTTACACACACATCAGTACCTCACCACATCTGGCACCGTGGTTACACACACATCAGTACCTCACCACATCTGACACCCACACAGTATCTGTCTCCTCCTGCAGTTTGGTCATGGTGTGGTGGTTACTTTGTTGGGGAACACAGGATCTATCTCCTCCTGCAGTTTGGTCATGGTGTGGGGGTTACCTTGTTGGGGAACACAGTATCTATCTCCTCCTGTAGTTTGGTCATGGTGTGGGGGTTACCTTGTTGGGGAACACAGTATCTATCTCCTCCTGTAGTTTGGTCATGGTGTGGGGGTTACCTTGTTGGGGAACACAGTATCTATCTCCTCCTGCAGGTTGGTCATGGTGTGGGGGTTACCTTGTTGGGGAACACAGTATCTATCTCCTCCTGCAGTTTGGTCATGGTGTGGGGGTTACCTTGTTGGGGAACACAGTATCTATCTCCTCCTGCAGTTTGGTCATGGTGTGGGGGTTACCTTGTTGGGGAACACAGTATCTATCTCCTCCTGCAGTTTGGTCATGGTGTGGGGGTTACCTTGTTAGGGAACACAGTATCTATGTCCTCCTGCAGTTTGGTCATGGTGTGGGGGTTACCTTGTTGGGGAACACAGTATCTATCTCCTCCTGCAGTTTGGTCATGACATGGGGGTTGGTTGCCAGGTTATAGGCCAGGAAACTCATCGTACTGCTGCTGGTCTCGTAGCCGGCGAAGATGAAGATCATGGCCTGAGACAAGATCTCATGATCAGTCAGTCCTGTGGAGGGAGAGAGAGAAAGAGAGAGAGAGAGAGTTTCCAGGTGTGTGTAGCAGTAGTTTAAAGGTGTGTGTTTAAAACAGGTTTGTGTTTGTAACAGGTGTGTGTTTGTAACAGTGGCTTACAGGTATGTGTTGGTAACTGTAGTTTACAGGTGTGTGTTTGTAACAGTAGTTTACAGGTGTGTGTTTGTAACAATAGTTTCCAGGTGTTTGTTCTGCAGGTACCTTTAGTCTGTTCCTCTCCTGTCTTTGTGTCGCTGCCTTTCTGAGAGTCGATCATCAGTTGTAAGAAATCCACCCGATTCTGGAAGCAGAAAGACATGAGGTCAAATCCGTCCAATCACAACCAACACAAACAGATTCTAATGGATCTGGTCCAATCACAACCAACTCCAACATATTCTACTGGATCTCGTCCAATCACAACCAACACAAACAGATTCTTATATGAATGTAGATATTTAGGTCCCAATAGTAGTGTTTTTATCAAATTCCATCATGATATTGATATGGACATTTCATTTTGGTGCCCATCACTAGTTACATAGGTTTCCTAAACATAATAAATAAATACAGAATATTACAATACAAATACAAACGTACAGAATTAAATATCAACATAACAATCAAATATGAATATAAAACATGTTTACAGTTGAGTTCCCAGTTTCACGTCCAGATTTGATCTTAGCCAGCGAGGCGTAAAAGAAGTCTGTCACCGCAGACGGGAAGAAAGAAAACTTCATCTTCTCCATGATAGGACCAGTGAAGGGAAACAAAGCTGGAGAAGGAGAGGAGAGGAACGTTTTACAGAAAGTTTTAGTTAAGTTTAATAATTTACCATTTAAAAAAAACAAGCACACATACAACTTGATAAAGCCATACATGCACATTAGTAAAATCATGGAGGATAACACACGATAAAGTCTGGGACTTATTTCCATTGTTAAATCATGGAGGATAACACACGATAAAGTCTGGGACTTATTTCCATTGTTAAATCATGGAGGATAACACACATTTATGTCTGGGACTTATTTCCATTGTTAAATCATGGAGGATAACACACAATAAAATCTGGGACTTATTTCCATTGATAAATCATGGAGGATAACACACAATTAAGTCTGGGACTTATTTCCATTGTTAAATCATGGAGGATAACACACAGTAAATTCTGGGACTTATTTCCATTGATAAATCATGGAGGATAACACACAAAGTCTGGGACTTATTTCCATTGTGGTCCTCTTGAGACAAGATGGCTAGACAAGATGGAACACAGTTAAGCACAGTATGGCAGTGAAATAATAATACAAAAACAGAGAAGAAGAACATCTATCTCATGATTCCAGTTACATCATAGAGGTTATTAATATGGGCAGAGAAGACATCAAACATACAGTGGGGCAAAAAAGTATTTAGTCAGCCACCAATTGTGCAAGTTCTCCCACTTAAAAAGATGAGAGAGGCCTGTAATTTTCATCATAGGTACACTTCAACTATGACAGACAAAATGAGATTTTTTTTCTCCAGAAAATCACATTGTAGGATTTTAATGGATTTATTTGCAAATTATGGTGGAAAATAAGTATTGTTGTACTGCAATCTGTGAAGATTTGGGCTTATAATTATAGTACTAGCCATTGAAAATAGTGGTAAGCTGAATTCATTTTTGGGGGGGATGGTTTATCCTCGGGGTTTCGCCTGCCATATCAGTTCTGTTATACTCACATACATTATCTTAACAGTTTTAGAAACTTTAGAGTGTTTTCTATCCAAATCGACCAATTATATACATATCCTAGCTTCTTGGCCTGAGTATCAGGCAGTTTACTTTGGGCACGCTTCTCATCCGGAGGTGACAATACTGCCCCCTTTCCCAAACAGGTTTAACATAATCATATTCAATGTACATATTGTACATTGGCTCATGTACAATTCTCTCCACGATATTTGATGTTACACAGAGGATAGATACAGGCCTATAATTCCCAAGGTCAGACTTTATATCCTTCTTATACAGAGGTATACAACTTTATAGGATTAAAAAGTACAACTTCGCGTGCGTGTGTGTCTGCGCATGCGTGTGTGTGTGTGATCTCACCGACTAGGAGGAACAGTGGGTTGAACAGGTCAAACTTGAGCATCTTCTTGACGTTGGAGACAAATGGGTCTGAAGGGTTGTTCAGAGAGTCAATGTCCACACTGAAGGCTGTGCTGGTGACCACATCCATACTGTAGGGCCCAAAGAACCTGCAACACAACTACAATTACACACCTACTGACCACAACTACACAACTACTGACCACAACCACACAACTACTGACCACAACCACACAACTACTGACCACACAACCACTGACTAAAACCACACAACTATTGACCACACAACTACAGAACTACTGACCACACCTACAGAACTACTGACCACAATTACACACCTACTGACCACAACTACAGAACTACTGACCACAATTACACACCTACTGACCACAACCACACAACTACTGACCACACAACCACACAACCACTGACTAAAACCACACAACCATTGACCACACAACTACTTACCACAACCACACAGTTACTGACCACAACTACTGACATCAACTACTGAACACAACTACTGACCACACAACTACTGACCACACAACTACTGACCACACAACTACTGACCACAACCACACAACTACTGACCACAACCACACAACTACTGTCATTGACCACAGCTACAGACCACAACCACACAACTACTGACCACAACCACACAGTCATTGACAACAGCTACAGACCACAACCACACAACTACTGACCACAACTACTGACCACAACCACACATATACTTACCACACATCTACTGACCACACAACTACAGTGAAGTATGTGAACCCTTTGGAATTACCTGGATTTCTGCATGAATTAGTTATAAAATTTTATCTGATCTTCATCTTAGTCACAACAATAGACAAACACAGTCTTCTTATTTTTCTACCAGCAAAATATTTTGTGGACAGATTATACTAAAGTTTAGTTGTTTGGAAGGAACACAAAATACTATGTGTGGAGAAAAAAAGGCACAGCACACCAACATAAATAACTCTTCCCAACTGTAAAGTATGGTGGAGGGAGCATCATGGTTTGGGGCTGCTTTGCTGCCTCAGGGCCTGGACAGCTTGCTATCATCAACAGAAAAATGTATTCCCAAGTTTATCAATACATTTTGCAGGAGAAAGGAAGGCTATCTGTCTGCCAATTGAAGGTCAACAGATGTTGGGTGATGCAACAGGACAGCGACCCAAAACGCAGAAGTAAATCAAGTTCAAGTTTATTTTATTTATATAGCCCTTCGTACATCAGCTAATATCTCGAAGTGCTGTACAGAAACCCAGCCTAAAACCCCAAACAGCAAGCAATGCAGGTGTAGAAGCACGGTGGCTAGGAAAAACTCCCTAGAAAGGCCAAAACCTAGGAAGAAACCTAGAGAGGAACCAGGCTATGAGGGGTGGCCAGTCCTCTTCTGGCTGTGCCGGGTGGAGATTATAACAGAACATGGCCAGGATGTTCAAATGTTCATAAATGACCAGCATGGTCAAATAATAATCAGGAGTAAATGTCAGTTGGCTTTTCATAGCCGATCATTAAGAGTATCTCTACCGCTCCTGCGGTCTCTAGAGAGTTGAAAACAACAACAGAATGGCTTCAAGAGAAGAAAATACGCGTTCCGATAAAGATGCTGTGGCAGGACCTCAAGAGAGCGGTTCACACCAGACTTCACAAGAATATTGCTGAACTGAAACAGTTTTGTAAAGAGGAATGGTCCAAAACTCCTCTTGACCATTGTGCAGGTCTGATCCACAACTACAGAAAATGTTTGGTTGAGGTTATTGCTGCCAAAGGAGGCTCAACCAGTTATTAAATCCAAGAGTTCACATACTTTTCCCACCCTGCACTGTGAATGTTTACACTGTATGATCAATAAAGACATAAAAACGTATAATTGTTTTTGTTATTAGTTTAAGCAGACTGTGTTTCTCTTGTCGTGACTTAGATGAAGATCAGATCAAATTTGATGACCATTTATGCAGAAATCCAGGTCATTCCAAAGGGTTCACATACTTTTTCTTGCCACTGTATGTATGTGTATTACAATTAAGTCTCAGAGGTGTAAGGTGAAATGTCAGAGGTCAGGACTCACTCTTTCACTTCGATGGTCTGGTCTTTATCTGCCTGCTTCTTCATTCCGCTCAGCAGGGTAGAAGAGTGCTGCTTCATGATACCAAACATCTAGAGGATGTGAGAGAGAGAGAGCGAGAGAGAGCGAGAGAGAGCGAGAGAGAGCGAGAGAGAGAGCGAGAGAGAGAGAGAGAGAGCGAGAGAGAGAGAGAGCGAGAGAGAGAGAGCGAGAGAGAGAGAGCGAGAGAGAGAGAGCGAGAGAGAGCGAGAGAGAGAGAGAGAGAGAGAGAGGTTAGCAGAGTGCTGTTTCATGATTAGGGTTGAATGGCCATAACCCGAATACCGAGAGTTACCGCACAAAACCACTCCCTTTTCCTGGAATAAATAACTAAGAGAAACCGGTAAATTAGGCTCCTTAGCTCTTGGATTCCCATTCAGGAACAGCTAGACTAGATTAGCTTGCTGGACATTGTTGTTGTTGTTCCATTCCCTACACAAATAGACTAATTGAAGAAGGACGCAAGCTCTTGTTTGGTGAATGTTAAATACAGCATCCAATAGAAACCAAGGGTAGATTGAAAGAAGATCGAACACGCAATGGTGGTAAAATATAGCAGTTATTAATTCAGACCCATAACCATTCAGATGGTGGTAGGCTATAACAGTTATTAATTCAGACCCATAACCATTCAGATGGTGGTAGACTATAGCAGTTATTAATTCAGACCCAAAACCATTCAGATGGTGGTAGACTATAGCAGTTATTAATTCAGACCCATAACCATTCAGATGGTGGTAGACTATAACAGTTATTAATTCAGACCCATAACCATTCAGATGGTGGTAGACTATAACAGTTATTAATTCAGACCCATAACCATTCAGATGGTGGTAGACTATAACATTTATTAATTCAGACCCATTCAGATGGTGGTAGACTATAGCAGTTATTAATTCAGGCCCATAACCATTCAGATGGTGGTAGACTATAACAGTTATTAATTCAGACCCATAACCATTCAGATGGTGGTAGGCTATAGCAGTTATTAATTCAGACCCATAACCATTCAGATGGTGGTAACTATAACAGTTATTAATTCAGACCCATAACCATTCAGATGGTGGTAGGCTATAACAGTTATTAATTCAGACCCATAACCATTCAGATGGTGGTAGGCTATAGCAGTTATTAATTCAGACCCATAACCATTCAGATGGTGGTAAAATATAACAGTTATTAATTCAGACCCTTAACCATTCAGATGGTGGTAGACTATAGCAGTTATTAATTCAGACCCATAACCATTCAGATGGTGGTAGACTATAGCAGATATTAATTCAGACCCATAACCATTCAGATGGTGGTAGACTATAGCAGTTATTAATTCAGACCCAAAACCATTCAGATGGTGGTAGACTATAGCAGTTATTAATTCAGACCCATAACCATTCAGATGGTGGTAGACTATAACAGTTATTAATTCAGACCCATAACCATTCAGATGGTGGACTATAGCAGTTATTAATTCAGACCCATAACCATTCAGATGGTGGTAGACTATAGCAGTTATTAATTCAGACCCATAACCATTCAGATGGTGGTAGACTATAACAGTTATTAATTCAGACCCATAACCATTCAGATGGTGGTAGACTATAACATTTATTAATTCAGACCCATTCAGATGGTGGTAGACTATAGCAGTTATTAATTCAGGCCCATAACCATTCAGATGGTGGTAGACTATAACAGTTATTAATTCAGACCCATAACCATTCAGATGGTGGTAGGCTATAGCAGTTATTAATTCAGACCCATAACCATTCAGATGGTGGTAACTATAACAGTTATTAATTCAGACCCATAACCATTCAGATGGTGGTAGTCTATAGCAGTTATTAATTCAGACCCATAACCATTCAGATGTTGGTAGACTATAGCAGTTATTAATTCAGACCCATAACCATTCAGATGGTGGTAGACTATAGCAGTTATTAATTCAGACCCATTCAGACGGTGGTAGACTATAGCAGTTATTAATTCAGAACCATAACCATTCAGATGCTGATAGGCTATGGCAGTTATTAATTCAGACCCATAACCATTCAGATGGTGGTAGACTATAGCAGTTATTAATTCAGACCCATAACCATTCAGATGGTGGTAGACTATAGCAGTTATTAATTCAGACCCATAACCATTCAGATGGTGATAGACTCGAGCAGTTATTATTTCAGACCCATAACTATTCAGATGGTGGTAGACTATAACAGTTATTAATTCAGACCCATAACCATTCAGATGGTGGTAGGCTATAGCAGTTATTAATTCAGACTCATTCAGATGGTGGTAGACTATAGCAGTTATTAATTCAGACCCATACCCATTCAGATGGTGGTAGACTATAGCAGTTATTAATTCAGACCCATTCAGATGGTGGTAGACTAAAACAGTTATTAATTCAGAACCATAACCATTCAGATGGTGGTAGAATATAGCAGTTATTAATTCAGACCCATAACCATTCAGATGGTGGTAGACTCGAGCAGTTATTATTTCAGACCCATAACCATTCAGATGGTGGTAGACTAAAACAGTTATTAATTCAGAACCATAACCATTCAGATGGTGGTAGAATATAGTAGTTATTAATTCAGACCCATAACCATTCAGATGGTGGTAGACTATAGCAGTTATTAATTCAGACCCATTCAGATGGTGGTAGACTATAGCAGTTATTAAATCAGACCCATAACCATTCAGATGGTGGTAGATGAAATCTTTGTGAAGAGAAGTGAAAACCATCAGCATCTAATTCTAGTCCGATATATGAATGAAGAAGATAGGGGTCCTGGGTGGTGCAGCGGTCAAAAGCACAGCGACACTACAGCCTGGTGTTCGATCCCACCAGGTCACAACCGACCTTGACCGGGAACCCCATAGGATGACACACAGTCGGCCCAGCGCCGTCCGGGACCTTGGCTTATCGTGCTCTAGCGACTCCTTGTGACAGGGCCGAGGGACTGCAAGCTGACACCGGTTGTCAGTCGAGGGGTGTTTCACATTAGTGCTGGTGACAACCGGGTTAAGCAGGAAGTAGGTGGTCATGTCTTTCACATTAGTGCTGCTGACATCCGGTGAAACAGGAAGTAGGTGGTCATGTCTTTCACATTAGTGCTGCTGACATCCGGTGAAACAGGAAGTAGGTGGCCATGTCTTTCACATTAGTGCTGCTGACATCCGGTGAAACAGGAAGTAGGTGGTCATGTCTTTCACATTAGTGCTGCTGACATCCGGTGAAACAGGAAGTAGGTGGTCATGTCTTTCACATTAGCGCTGCTGACATCCGGTGAAACAGGAAGTAGGTGGTCATGTCTTTCACATTAGCGCTGCTGACATCCGGTGAAACAGGAAGTATGTGGTCATGTCTTTCACATTAGTGCTGCTGACAACCGGGTTAAGCAGGAAGTAGGTGGTCATGTCTTTCACATTAGTGCTGCTGACATCCGGTGAAACAGGAAGTAGGTGGTCATGTCTTTCACATTAGTGCTGCTGACATCCGGTGAAACAGGAAGTAGGTGGCCATGTCTTTCACATTAGTGCTGCTGACATCCGGTGAAACAGGAAGTAGGTGGTCATGTCTTTCACATTAGTGCTGCTGACAACCGGGTTAAGCAGGAAGTAGGTGGTCATGTCTTTCACATTAGTGCTGCTGACATCCGGTGAAACAGGAAGTAGGTGGTCAGACGGGTCATGTTTCAGAGGACGCATGACTTCACTTTTGAATAATAATGTAAATAAGGTATCTGTTGTTGATTTTTAATACATTTGCTAACATTTCTTAAAAACGGTTTTTGCTTTGTCATTATGGGGTATTGTGTGTAGATAGATGAGGAAAATGTTTTATGTAATACATTTTAGAATAAGGCTTTAATGTAACAAAATGTGGAAAAAGTCAATGGGTCTGAATACTTTCTGAATGCACGGTATATATTGTTTCTAGTCAAGTCTCATCCCATTCAGCTATTGCTGTATATCTATAATAAGTTTATAACACGTTTTACTGAGATTAGAGTTTATAACAAGCAATAATGAGTTAATAAAGAGTTTATAACAAGTTCTAAAGACTTTATAACAAGCTATAATACATTTATAAAAAGTTTATAACAAGCTATAATGAGTTAATAGTTTATAACAAGCTATAATGAGTTAATAAAGAGTTTATAACAAGCTATAATGAGTTAATAAAGAGTTTATAACAAGCTATAATGAGTTAATAAAGAGTTTATAACAAGCTATAATGAGTTAGTAAAGAGTTTATAACAAGCTATAATGAGTTAGTAAAGAGTTTATAACAAGCTATAATGAGTTTATGAAGAGTTTATAACAAGCTATAATGAGTTAATAAAGAGTTTATAACACGCTATAATGAGCTTATGAATAGTTTATAACAAGCTATAATGAGTTAATAAAGAGTTTATAACAAGCTAAAATGAGTTAACAGTTTATAACAAGCTATAATGAGTTAATAGGTTATAACAAGCTATAATGAGTAATAGGTTATAACAAGCTATAATGAGTTAATAGGTTATAACAAGCTATAATGAGTTAATAGGTTATAACAAGCTATAATGAGTTAATAGTTTATAACAAGCTATAATGAGTTAAAGGTTATAACAAGCTATGAGTTAATAAAGAGATTATAACAAGCTATAATGAGTTAATAGGTTATAACAAGCTATAATGAACTAATAGTTTATAACAAGCTATAATGAGTTAATAGTTTATAACAAGCTATAATGAGTTAATAGTTTATAACAAGCTATAATGAGTTAATAGTTTATAACAAGCTATAATGAACTAATAGTTTATAACAAGCTATAATGAGTTAATAGTTTATAACAAGCTATAATGAGTTAAAGGTTATAACAAGCAATAATGAGTTAAAGGTTATAACAAGCTATAATGAATTAATAGTTTATAACAAGCTATAATGAATTAATAGTTTATAACAAGCTATAATGAGTAATAGGTTATAACAAGCTATAATGAGTTAATAGGTTATAACAAGCTATAATGAGTTAATAGTTTATAACACGCTATATTGAGTTAATAGTTTATAACAAGCTATAATGAATTAAGAGTTTATAACACGCTATAATGAGTTAATAGTTTATAACAAGCTATATTGAGTTAATAGTTTATACCAAGCTATAATGAGTTAATAGTTTATAACAAGCTATAATGAGTTAATAGTTTATAACAAGCTATAATGAGGTAATAAATAGTTTATAACAAGCTATAATGAGTTAATAAAGAGTTTATACCAAGCTATAATGAGTTAATAGTTTATAACAAGCTATAATGAGTTAATAGTTTATAACAAGCTATAATGAGTTAGTTTATAACAAGCTATAAATAGTTAGTAAAGAGTTTATAACAATGTATAAAGAGTTAATAAAGAGTTTACAACAAGCTATAATGAGTTAATAGTTTACAACAAGCTATAATGAGTTATTAACAAGCTATAATGAGTTTATAACAATCTATAATGAGTTTATAGAGTTTATAACAAGCTATAAAGTGTTTATAACAAGCTATAAAGTGTTTATAACAAGCTATAAAGTGTTTATAACAAGCTATAATGAGTTTATAACAAGCTATAATGAGTTTATAACAAGCTATAATGAGTTTATAACAAGCTATAAAGTGATTATAACTTGTTGATTAAACATAGAAAAGGCGAGATGGAGGGATGGTTCTACCTCTTTTAGTCGTCCAGAGGTAAAGGAAGGTGAGAGTACACTGCGGATCCGTCTCCATGTATCGTCCTCGGCAACGGACACCGCATCAAACACCTCGCCGTTCAGATGGAAGTTCTAAAACATGGAGGACAGTTGTATTAAGTCAATAGGGGGTGCTGTTAGCACTTCTTCTTTTTTTGCCTCTCCAAATTAAACTGCCTCGTTCTCAATTCTTGCTCGTACAATATGCATATTATTGTTATTATTGGATAGAAAACACTCTCTAGTTTCTATAAACGTTGGAATTATGTCTCTGAGTGGAACAGAACTCATTCTACAGCACTTTTCCTGACAGGGAGTGAGATTTCAGAAATCTTGGCCTCTGGTCCCAGGTCAGTTTTAATGTCCCTGTGAATGCTATGAGGATACAAACACTGCCTACGCCTTCCTCTAGATGTCAGTAAGTGGTGACAATTTGAATGGAGTCGATTGCGCAATCAGGGCCTGTATAAAACACCAAAGATCGGAAGGAGTTTTCCTTTGGACCCTGCGCTCGACGCACAAAGGACATCGGACTGGCCTCTTTCCAAGCCTTGGTTTAGCCAGTAATATATCGCCGGTCATGTTTTTACTCGTTATAGGTGTTAAAAACATCATAAGGTAGTTAATTTAAACCGTTTTATAGCAATTTATATCCGTTTAGTGCGATTTTGAGGCATTTATTTGTGACGTCCTTCCATGAGCTGGGCACTTTCCCTGTACATACCGAACGTTAGTGGCCATTTCGACGGGACAAGAGGACATCTTTCGACCAAAAGATGATTAGACCGGAGAAAGGATACATTGCCCAAGATGCTGATGGAAGAACAGCTCAAAGTAAGAACTATTTATGATGATAAATCGCTGTTCTGTTGAAAAATGTTAAACGCATATATCGCCATTTTGTTTTGTGTAGCTTCGTTTGGCGGACCCGGTATTGCACAGTAAGGATAATTTTAGAAATATATTTCAGCGATTGCATTAAGAACTAATTTGTCTTTCGATTCCTGTCAACCCTGTTATTTTTAGTCAAGTTTATGATTAGTTATGGATTAGACTAGATTTACATTTACATTTACATTTAAGTCATTTAGCAGACGCTCTTATCCAGAGCGACTTACAAATTGGTGCATTCACCTTATGACATCCAGTGGAACAGCCACTTTACAATAGTGCATCTAAATCTTTTAAGGGGGGGGGGGGTGAGAAGGATTACTTTATCCTATCCTAGGTATTCCTTAAAGGATCACTCTCAAAGATGGCGCCCGACATTTTCAGGCCAGTTTTGCTACTATTCTCATTGTATAACCACGTTTTTTTGTGGCTAAATATGCACATTTTCGAACAAACTCTATATGTATGTTGTAATATGATGTTACAGGAGTGTCATCGGAAGAATTCTGAGAAGGTTAGTGAAAAAATTTATATATTTTGGCGATCATAACGTTATCGCTCCCTTTGCCTTGAATTCATGCTGGGGTAACGTTTGCACATGTGGTATGCTAATATAACGATTTATTGTGTTTTCGCTGTAAAACGCTTAGAAAATCTGAAATATTGTCTGAATTCACAAGATCTGTGTCTTTCCATTGCTATGCTTTGTCTATTTTTATGAAATGTTTTATGATGAGTAAATTGGTAATACACGTTGCTCTCTGTAGTAATTCTAGTCGCTTTGGGGAGATTTGTGATGGTGGCTGCAATGGCAAACTATGATTTATACCTGAAATATGCAAATTTTTCTAACAAAACCTATCCTATACAATAAATATGTTATCAGACTGTCATCTGATGAGGTTTTTTCTTGGTTAGTGGCTATTTATTTCTTTATTTGGTCGAATTGGTGATAGCTAGTGATGGAGTGGAAAAATAGTGTAGTAAAAAAAATGGTGTCTTTTGCTAACGTGGTTAGCTAATAGATTTACATATTGTGTCTTCCCTGTAAAACATTTTAAAAATCAGAAATGGTGGCTAGATTCACAAGAAGTGTATCTTTCATCTGGTGTCTTGGACTTGTGATTTAATGATATTTAGATGCTACAATTTACTTGTGACGCTATGCTAGCTATGCTAGTCAGTGGGGTGGGGGGGTGGGGGGTGATCCCGGATCCGGGTTTCTGAGGCAGTAATTAACTATCAAACAGCTCACCATTCAGAAAAAATTTCTGAAACACAAATAATGTATTAATAATATCAGTAATAATGTAAGGATTATTATTATTCAGATTATTATTAGGGGATGTGTGTGTGTGCGTGCGTGCGTGCGTGTGTCTCACCCTGCGGTTGGTGAAGATGTTGTAACACTCTTTAATCAGGACGGTCTTGATCATGCTTTTGTCCATGATACACAGAACAGGCTGCCTCCCATCATAGATCCTTCACAGAGGAGAAACACACATGGCTTTAACCACTATATATACACCTACATGGTACAGGCTGCCTCCCATCATAGATCCTTCACAGAGGAGAAACACTCAGGGTTGGGGAGTAACGGATTACATGTAAGGGATATTTTTTTAAACGGTAACTGTACATAACCAGAAAAAAAATATTATAATCAGATTACAGATATTTTTGAAAAACTAGATGATTACTTTGAGGATTACTTTAAATTCAGAAAAGATGTTTGCGAAAAAATATCTTTGACACTTGTCTGTTTTCTCAATGACATTCAAATCAGCATTGAAAAGAGGTGCAAGTTTAAAGTTGTTGTAACGGCTTTCTTCCAGGGGTGAAGGAGAGGACCAAAGTGCAGCGCGGTTAGTGTTCAACATGTTTAATTTGACGACAAGTGAACACTACAAACAACAAACAAAACAACAAACCGTGAAAACCGATACAGACCTATCTGGTGCAGACCACAAACAGGGAGACAGGTAACAAACACCCACAAAACACAGGTGAAACCCAGGCTGCCTAAGTATGACTCTCAATCAGGGACAACGATTGACAGCTGTCTCTGATTGAGAATCATACCAGGCCGAACACAAACTCCCAACATAGAAATACAAACATAGACAAACCCACCCAACTCACGCCCTGACCAACTAAAATGAATACAAAACAAAGGAAAACAGGTCAGGAACGTGACAGTTGTTTAATAGTATTATTATATACAGTAGTGTTGGGTTCTGATTTCTTGACTTATGAAATTATGAAATATACTTATTCCTGTCACTGAGGGAGAGGGGGGAATTAATCATGTTTACATGATGTCAGGATATGTTATTGTTATCAGGGATCCTATGGGGGGAGGAAAGACACAGTCTGGTACCAGTCACCATGACAGCCGTGAGTTGGGGAGGAGTGAGCACTTTGGGGCAGAGGTCAGATGAAGTGAGGAAGAACAGGTATCACTAAGGTTCTGTCTAGCAACAGATATGTATTGGCTGTTCAGATGTGGAGGAGGAGACTCAGCATAGGAGAAAGGGTTAAAGGGAAAGTAATCTAAAAGTAACTGAATGTAATCAGATTACATTACTGAGTTTGGGGTAATGTTGGACAGGTAAAACTAGTAACTGAATGTAATCAGATTACGTTACTGAGTTTGGGGTAATGTTGGACAGGTAAAACTAGTAACTGAATGTAATCAGATTACGTTACTGAGTTTGGGGTAATGTTGGACAGGTAAAACTAGTAACTGAATGTAATCAGATTACGTTACTGAGTTTGGGGTAATGTTGGACAGGTAAAACTAGTAACTGAATGTAATCAGATTACGTTACTGAGTTTGGGGTAATGTTGGACAGGTAAAACTAGTAACTGAATGTAATCAGATTACGTTACTGAGTTTGGGGTAATGTTGGACAGGTAAAACTAGTAACTGAATATAATCAGATTACATTACTGAGTTTGGGGTAATGTTGGACAGGTAAAACTAGTAACTGAATGTTATCAGATTACGTTACTGAGTTTGGGGTAATGTTGGACAGGTAAAACTAGTAACTGAATATAATCAGATTACATTACTGAGTTTGGGGTAATGTTGGACAGGTAAAACTAGTAACTGAATGTAATCAGATTACATTACTGAGTTTGGGTAATGTTGGACAGGGAAAACTAGTAACTGAATGTAATCAGATTACATTACTGAGTTTGGGGTAATGTTGGACAGGTAAAACTAGTAACTGAATGTAATCAGATTACGTTACTGAGTTTGGGGTAATTTTGGACAGGTAAAACTAGTAACTGAATGTAATCAGATTACGACACTGAGTTTGGGGTAATGTTGGACAGGTAAAACTAGTAACTGAATGTAATCAGATTACGTTACTGAGTTTGGTGTAATGTTGGACAGGGAAAACTAGTAACTGAATGTAATCAGATTACATTACTGAGTTTGGGGTAATGTTGGACAGGTAAAACTAGTAACTGAATGTTATCAGATTACGTTACTGAGTTTGGGGTAATGTTGGACAGGTAAAACTAGTAACTGAATGTAATCAGATTACATTACTGAGTTTGGGGTAATTTTGGACAGGTAAAACTAGTAACTGAATGTAATCAGATTACGTTACTGAGTTTGGGGTAATGTTGGACAGGTAAAACTAGTAACTGAATATAATCAGATTACATTACTGAGTTTGGGGTAATGTTGGACAGGTAAAACTAGTAACTGAATGTAATCAGATTACGTTACTGAGTTTGGGGTAATGTTGGACAGGTAAAACTAGTAACTGAATGTAATCAGATTACATTGCTGAGTTTGGGGTAATGTTGGACAGGTAAAACTAGTAACTGAATGTTATCAGATTACGTTACTGAGTTTGGGGTAATGTTGGACAGGTAAAACTAGTAACTGAATGTAATCAGATTACGTTACTGAGTTTGGGGTAATGTTGGACAGGTAAAACTAGTAACTGAATGTAATCAGATTACATTGCTGAGTTTGGGGTAATGTTGGACAGGTAAAACTAGTAACTGAATGTTATCAGATTACGTTACTGAGTTTGGGGTAATGTTGGACAGGTAAAACTAGTAACTGAATGTTATCAGATTACGTTACTGAGTTTGGGGTAATTTTGGACAGGTAAAACTAGTAACTGAATGTAATCAGATTACGTTACTGAGTTTGGGGTAATGTTGGACAGGTAAAACTAGTAACTGAATGTAATCAGATTACATTACTGAGTTTGGGGTAATGTTGGACAGGTAAAACTAGTAACTGTAACAGATTACATTTAGAAAGTAACCATGCCAACACTGGAGACCCAAACATTTAACCACCTCTTATAAAACTAAAAAAAAATAAAAACAGAACTCACCCCCAGATTTTCCCATACTTCTGAAAGCACTCTGTGTCAAAGTTAGTGAAACCCTGGAGAGAGAGAGGTAGAGAGAGAGAGAGAGAGAGAGAGAGAGAGAGAGAGAGAGAGAGAGAGAGAGAGAGAGATAGAGAGAGAGAGAGAGAGAGAGAGGGCACAGAAGAACCACACTAGAACCGGACAGAAAAAAACAACTCAAAACCTGTCAGACCATTGGAGAAGTGAACTCTAACGAGCCTGAGAGAAAACGGGACCCTTTCTCCTATGCTGAGTCTCCTCCTACACATCTGAACAGCCAATACATCTCTGTTGCTAGACAGAACCTTAGTGATACCTGTTCTTCCTAAAGAACCGGGGGAGAAAAACTGCTGATTCATGCCTTAGGTCATGTAGGTGTGTCCTCCACCTGAACAGAGAACACACCTGAAACAGGTGAGAGTTGAGGAGGGTTTGTTCTTTTCAATGGTACACAGGGTCAAAAACACAACTTCTAGACTGATCATGTCTCAGATTACCTTTTATTTATCCATTGTTTAAAGAACCGGCTAGTCCTCATTTTCCTTCTCATTGTATTGTTTTACATGGGGGGAAAATAACACTATACTTTAAAATTTGAGAGAGATGTTTATTCTGAATGTGTACTAACCTTTTTATACTCCATCATTGTGCCAAAGTAAGGTAGGGGTTTGGGACCAGGGATACCCATCTTAGTGAACACACCATAGGGCCAGTACCCATACCTGTACACACACAGACACGCACACACACGCACACGCACACGCACACACACACACACACACACACACACACACACACACACACACACACACACACACACACACACACACACACACACACACACACACACACACACACGTTAACTAGTAATATGTTCTAGAGAAGTAAAGAAAAGGACCCCTAACTAAGCATTTCACTGTTAGTCTACACCGGTTAACTACGTAGCATGTGACAAATAACATTTGATGTGAAGTCCTTACACTACAATGAGGGTGATGAGGAGGGCCAGGAGGGTCCAGGTCTCAGCAGAGAAGTATGGCAGAAAACTCATTATCTTTCCTCCGGTTCGGCTCCCTGCTGCTTCTGAAAACAACGGTCCCGTTTTCTCTCAGGCTCGTTCAAGTTCACTTCTCCGATGGTCTGACAGGTTTTGAGTTGTTTTTTTCTGTCCGGTTCTAGTGTGGTTCTTCTGTGCACGCGACAGATCTCGACTACCGACCGTTGCTGCTCTCCGTACTCTGTTTGAGACCTTGCAGGTTACAAGCGATTATTGTTTCCCGTCGGAAAAACACCTGTGTGATGCTAGCTAGAATAAGGATGAGCCACAATGGAATTTGCGGTTCGACTTCAAAATAAAAGTATCATACTGAAACTGATGCAAACGGATAAAAATAATGTAATAATGGCAGATTTGGACAAGATCATGCTGAACAGGGTTAGAATGTTGTTTTATGACTTCAACAAAATAAAATAAGAAGTTCATTTGACACACAAAACATAGTTGAAGTCGCACTGTGGCTGTATCAGAATTGCTTTGGGACTTTCTTCTATTGCACTGTACATCGTTACCTCTGGATCTTGGGTCCATGAAATGTGAAGAGTTTACACAAATATTAGCATCGTAGCTCTTATTGCAGGACATTGACTCTAGGAAATCACCTCACAATTCCATAAGTGTATTTAAAAAAGAATAACCTTTAACCTTTATTAAACTAGGCAAGTCAGTTAAGAACTAATTCTTATTTACAATGACGGCCTACCCCGGCCAAACCCAGACGATGCTGGGGCAATTGTGCGCCGCCCTATGGTACTCACAATCACGTTCGGATGTGATACAGCCTGCATTCGAATCTGGGTCTGTAGTGACGCCTCTTGCACTGAGATGCAGTGCCTTAGACTGCTGTGCCACTCGGGAGCCTTTGCAATATGAATGTTCAATAGGCACTATAGACTGAATTGTGAGGTGATAAGAGCTACAATGCTAATATTTGTGTAAGCTCTTTAGAATTGTAATCTGTGGGTGTCAATGACTAGGCTGGTACCCCATGTCACGAACCCAAGATCCATAAGGCTGGTACCCCATGTCATGAACCCAAGATCCATAAGGCTGGTACCCCATGTCACGAACCCAAGATCCATAAGGCTGGTACACCATGTCATGAACCCAAGATCCATAAGGCTGGTACCCCATGTCACGAACCCAAGATCCATAAGGCTGGTACACCATGTCATGAACCCAAGATCCATAAGGCTGGTACCCCATGTCACGAACCAAAGATCCATAAGGCTGGTACCCCATGTCATGAACCCAAGACCCATAAGGCTGGTACCCCATGTCATGAACCCAAGATCCATAAGGCTGGTACCCCATGTCACGAACCCAAGACCCATAAGGCTGGTACCCCATGTCATGAACCCAAGACCCATAAGGCTGGTACCCCATGTCATGAACCCAAGACCCATAAGGCTGGTACCCCATGTCATGAACCCAAGACCCATAAGGCTGGTACCCCATGTCATGAACCCAAGACCCATAAGGCTGGTACCTCCTGTCATGAACCCAAGACCCATAAGGCTGGTACCCCATGTCACGAACCCAAGATCCATAAGGCTGGTACCCCATGTCATGAACCCAAGATCCATAAGGCTGGTACACCATGTCATGAACCCAAGACCCATAAGGCTGGTACCCCATGTCATGAACCCAAGACCCATAAGGCTGGTACCCCATGTCATGAACCCAAGACCCATAAGGCTGGTACCCCATGTCATGAATCCAAGACCCATAAGGCTGGTACCCCATGTCATGAACCCAAGACCCATAAGGCTGGTACCTCCTGTCATGAACCCAAGACCCATAAGGCTGGTACCCCATGTCACGAACCCAAGATCCATAAGGCTGGTACCCCATGTCATGAACCCAAGATCCATAAGGCTGGTACACCATGTCATGAACCCAAGACCCATAAGGCTGGTACCCCATGTCATGGACCCAAGATCCATAAGGCTGTACAAATTCTGAGATACATTTTGTGATTTTTTTTTCACGTTAATGTCATATAAAGCAATAAAAAGTCACATGTGCTCAGTTTTAGGACAAATTTAAGCAGAATACATAATACAAAAACAATTGGGCCATTTTCCACGGTAACAGTGCAGGGATTGGTCCAAATTACGAAGCCGCTTTTGAATGGACCCGTTTGTGCACTAAAAGTGCGGGGATTGGTCAAAATTGCGAGCTCTCGCATAATCTGCGCTGATTGGTTGATTTTGCATTGAATTATGCGATCTCGGAAACCTGGAGGGACTGATTATATTGTCCAATTGTGGCATGATTCCACAATTTATATCCGTTTGCATCAGTTCCAATGGGCTACTTTTATTTTGAACCCAAACAGCCGATTCTACTATTGTTGCTCAGGCTAATGATGTTCACAACACACAATAAAGAGATAGGAGGGAGACTGTGTGAGAGGTGAAAGCGAAGCAGGGAGGGATGGTGAATGATTCACAGAGAGAGCAGGGGCATATTCATTACGGAAACCGTTTAACGTTTAAGAACTAAATGGAAGCACACAGATCAAAATGAGAGTTTCTATTGGGATAAATTCAGGTTTGTCCCTCCACGTTTCGTTCTGTTTGCTTCCGTTTCAAGGCAAACTATTTCCAAAATAGGTTTACGTGAAACCACACTGTTATTCTAATAAATAGTTTTATTTAGTTTAGTAGAAGCTCATGTCTTAAGGATCCTAAATAATGCCATAGATTACATTAAAAATATATTAAACTAGACAGGCAAGAAAAGGATGACGTAAGATGCGAACCTGGTATTCGAACTGATTATAAGCTGCAATATTATCTTCTGATTCAAAATGTTTTTCTTATGTTGTTCTTTCCTGAAAAGGTACTAAACAGACTCTGCCCTTGGAAGGGAGAGGGCTGATACTCGGTTCCAGGAACCGGATGACATGTACGTGACATATTGCATTGGTTCTGGGTCAGAACGAGAAATGTTTTTAATTTGAGCTGAACACTGTTTGTTTTGTTTTGGAATATGAAGGTGAACTTTGCTCTATGTGAAGGAGGTGAACTTTTCTCTATGTGAAGGAGGTGAACTTTGCTCTATGTGAAGGAGGTTAACTTTGCTCTGTGTGAAGGAGGTGAACTTTGCTCTATGTGAAGGAGGTGAACTTTGCTCTATGTGAAGGAGGTGAACTTTGCTCTGTGTGAAGGAGGTGAACTTTGCTCTGTGTGAAGGAGGTGAACTTTGCTCTATGTGAAGGAGGTGAACTTTGCCCTATGTGAAGGAGGTGAACTTTGCTCTGTGTGAAGGGGGTGAACTTTGCTCTATGTGAAGGTGAACTTGGTGACCAGAGATTCTCTGCACTGTGTTTATAAATGCAGAAAGTACAAGAACTGGCAAATGTGTAAAGTGGATAAATAGTTTGTAATGGGACCTGGGCTGTGTATTTACATCCAACGGCCACACAAGGGCGGTATTGGGATCTGAAAAGAAACGTATGTAGATGACCAAGTCGTAACACTACAATTAGGCCCAGCTGATTTAAAATAGAAACACAGTATGTCTTGATAAATAACACAAATCAATCTATATAGATTGTTCTCATGTATATTTGTGTGTGTTTGTGTCTTACGTTTTGTCTTCTGAATGTTAATAAATACACAGACGACCGTGTTCATTAGTGTGATGATTTTTATTGGTTTGTGGTGATTAAAGTTGAAGCAAAGCAGCTGCAGGGATCATCTCAACAGACAGTAAAGATTCTATTTTGGAATGACTGGACAGCAGAACCCCCAGAGGAACAGAATGAGAGTTCTACAGAACACCAGCTAGAGTTCTACATTCTAGGAGAATTCCAGCCGCCAGCCAGTAGTGTGCAGGATCCAGACAAGACATCATGCCATGGATTTAATACCTCCTGGTGTTTAACTTTAACAAGACATGTACCCCTAATGCATCCATAGTATTACTATCTTTCTTTCATCTGGTGGAAATGGGTTTCTGAGTCCTACTCAAACTGAGACCAGAATTAATTTATGATTGAACTGACTGAACTGAACATTCAATGTGAATGCAGTCTAATTATCATATTATATTAAGTAGCCTATTGAATCCCAGCCTGAATATTCAGTAGCCTATAGCAGGGTCAGGACTGAATATTCAGTAGCCTATAGCAGGGTTAGGGTAAGGACTGAATATTCAGTAGCCTATAGCAGGGTCAGGACTGAATATTCAGTAGCTTATAGCAGGATTAGGGTAAGGACTGAATATCCAGCAGCCTATAGAAGGGTCAGGACTGAATATTCAGTAGCCTATAGCAGGGTTAGGGTAAGGACTGAATATTCAGTAGCCTATAGCAGGGTTAGGATAAAGACTGAATATTCAGTAGCCAATAGATAGATAGATGTCCACCAGAGCTGTTGCCAGATAATTGAATGTTCATTTCTCTACCATATGCCACCTCCAAAGTTGTTTTAGAGAACTTGGCAGTACGTCCCAACCGGCCTCACAACCGCAGACCACGTGTAACCACGCCAACCCAGGATCTCCACATTCGGCTTCTTCCCCTGCGGATCATCAGCATCTATAATAACCATCTATAATAAAGCCCTTTTTGTGTGAAAAACCTCATTCTGAGTGGCTGAGCCTGGCTCCCCAGTGGGTCGGCTTGGCTCCCAAGTGGGTGGACCTACGCCCTCCCAGGCCCAGCCATGGCTGCACCCCTGCCCAGTCATGTGAAATCTGTAGATTAGGGCCTAAATAATTTATTTCAATTGATTAATTTCCTTAATTGAACTGTAGCAGAGAAAAATCTTTTACATTGTTCCATGTTGCGTTTAGATTTTTGTTCAGTATAGTTAGAAAGAGTGATAGGCAGATAGCGTGATCGATCGATAGTACACCAGGGTAGGGTACGGTACTCCTGCATTTGGTCATGTTGCTGTTGGACTGTTCAGAGTGGTGGCGGTGGTGTTGCTAGAGGTGTTGCTACGGGGCTCCAGCCTCATTTTGATTGGTCGTTTTGGCATCAGCAGAATCTGCTTGTCCATCTCCAACGGGATCTATAGACAATAACAGAACAGAATTTAATAACCTTGGTTGTCCATCTCCAATAGGATCTATAGAGAATAACAGAACATGTTAAAACAGGTGCTGACAATTTTAAAAAGGCGCTGACCATGTTAAAACAGGTAATGACCATGTTAAAACAGGCAGTGACCATGTTAAAACAGGCGGTGACCATGTTAAAACAGGTAATGACCATGTTAAAACAGGCGGTGACCATGTTAAACAGGCGGTGACCATGTTAAAACAGGTGGTGACCATGTTAAAACAGGTACTGACCATGTTAAAACAGGCGGTGACCATGTTAAAACAGGTGGTGACCATGTTAAAACAGGTAATGACCATGTTAAAACAGGTCCATGTTAAAACAGGTAATGACCATGTTAAAACAGGCGGTGACCATGTTAAAACAGGCGGTGACCATGTTAAAACAGGCGGTGACCATGTTAAAACAGGCAGTGACCATGTAAAAACAGGCAGTGACCATGTTAAAACAGGCAGTGACCATGTTAAAACAGGCGGTGACCATGTTAAAACAGGCGCTGACCATGTTAAAACAGGCGGTGACCATGTTAAACAGGCGGTGACCATGTTAAAACAGGCGGTGACCATGTTAAAACAGGCGGTGACCATGTTAAAACAGGCGGTGACCATGTTAAAACAGGCGGTGACCATGTTAAAACAGACGGTGACCATGTTAAAACAGGCAGTGACCATGTTAAACAGGCGGTGACCATGTTAAAACAGGTGGTGACCATGTTAAAACAGGTACTGACCATGTTAAAACAGGCGGTGACCATGTTAAAACAGGTGGTGACCATGTTAAAACAGGTAATGACCATGTTAAAACAGGTCCATGTTAAAACAGGTAATGACCATGTTAAAACAGGCGGTGACCATGTTAAAACAGGCGGTGACCATGTTAAAACAGGCGGTGACCATGTTAAAACAGGCAGTGACCATGTAAAAACAGGCAGTGACCATGTTAAAACAGGCAGTGACCATGTTAAAACAGGCGGTGACCATGTTAAAACAGGCGGTGACCATGTTAAAACAGGCAGTGACCATGTTAAAACAGGATGTGACCATGCTAAAACAGGCAATGACCATGTTATAACAGGCGGTGACCATGTTAAAACAGGCGGTGACCATGTTAAAACAGGCGGTGACCATGTTAAAACAGGCGGTGACCATGTTAAAACAGGCAGTGACCATGTTAAAACAGGTTGTGACCATGTTAAAACAGGTGCTGACCATGTTAAAACAGGATGTGAACATGTAAAACAGGCGCTGACCATGCTACAACAGGTGGTGACCATGTTAAAACAGGTAATGACCATGTTAAAACAGGTCCATGTTAAAACAGGTAATGACCATGTTAAAACAGGCGGTGACCATGTTAAAACAGGCAGTGACCATGTTAAAACAGGCGGTGACCATGTTAAAACAGGCAGTGACCATGTAAAAACAGGCAGTGACCATGTAAAAACAGGCAGTGACCATGTTAAAACAGGCAGTGACCATGTTAAAACAGGCGGTGACCATGTTAAAACAGGCGGTGACCATGTTAAAACAGGCGGTGACCATGACCATGTTAAACAGGCGGTGACCATGTTAAAACAGGCGGTGACCATGTTAAAACAGGCGGTGACCATGTTAAAACAGGCGGTGACCATGTTAAAACAGACGGTGACCATGTTAAACAGGCGGTGACCATGTTAAAACAGGTGGTGACCATGTTAAAACAGGTACTGACCATGTTAAAACAGGCACTGACCATGTTAAACAGGCGGTGACCATGTTAAAACAGGCGGTGACCATGTTAAAACAGGCGGTGACCATGTTAAAACAGGCGGTGACCATGTTAAAACAGACGGTGACCATGTTAAACAGGCGGTGACCATGTTAAAACAGGTGGTGACCATGTTAAAACAGGTAATGACCATGTTAAAACAGGCGGTGACCATGTTAAAACAGGTGGTGACCATGTTAAAACAGGTAATGACCATGTTAAAACAGGTCCATGTTAAAACAGGTAATGACCATGTTAAAACAGGCGGTGACCATGTTAAAACAGGCGGTGACCATGTTAAAACAGGCGGTGACCATGTTAAAACAGGCAGTGACCATGTTAAAACAGGTTGTGACCATGTTAAAACAGGATGTGACCATGCTAAAACAGGCAATGACCATGTTATAACAGGCGGTGACCATGTTAAAACAGGCGGTGACCATGTTAAAACAGGCGGTGACCATGTTAAAACAGGCGGTGACCATGTTAAAACAGGCAGTGACCATGTTAAAACAGGTTGTGACCATGTTAAAACAGGTGGTGACCATGCTAAAACAGGCAATGACCATGTTATAACAGGCGGTGACCATGTTAAAACAGGCGGTGACCATGTTAAAACAGGCGGTGACCATGTTAAAACAGGCGGTGACCATGTTAAAACAGGCAGTGACCATGTTAAAACAGGTTGTGACCATGTTAAAACAGGTGCTGACCATGTTAAAACAGGATGTGAACATGTAAAACAGGCGCTGACCATGCTACAACAGGTGGTGACCATGTTAAAACAGGTAATGACCATGTTAAAACAGGTCCATGTTAAAACAGGTAATGACCATGTTAAAACAGGCGGTGACCATGTTAAAACAGGCAGTGACCATGTTAAAACAGGCGGTGACCATGTTAAAACAGGCAGTGACCATGTAAAAACAGGCAGTGACCATGTTAAAACAGGCAGTGACCATGTTAAAACAGGCGGTGACCATGTTAAAACAGGCGGTGACCATGTTAAAACAGGCGGTGACCATGTTAAAACAGGCACTGACCATGTTAAACAGGCGGTGACCATGTTAAAACAGGCGGTGACCATGTTAAAACAGGCGGTGACCATGTTAAAACAGGCGGTGACCATGTTAAAACAGACGGTGACCATGTTAAACAGGCGGTGACCATGTTAAAACAGGTGGTGACCATGTTAAAACAGGTACTGACCATGTTAAAACAGGCACTGACCATGTTAAACAGGCGGTGACCATGTTAAAACAGGCGGTGACCATGTTAAAACAGGCGGTGACCATGTTAAAACAGGCGGTGACCATGTTAAAACAGGTGGTGACCATGTTAAAACAGGTACTGACCATGTTAAAACAGGCGGTGACCATGTTAAAACAGGTGGTGACCATGTTAAAACAGGTAATGACCATGTTAAAACAGGTCCATGTTAAAACAGGTAATGACCATGTTAAAACAGGCGGTGACCATGTTAAAACAGGCGGTGACCATGTTAAAACAGGCGGTGACCATGTTAAAACAGGCAGTGACCATGTTAAAACAGGTTGTGACCCTGTTAAAACAGGATGTGACCATGCTAAAACAGGCAATGACCATGTTATAACAGGCGGTGACCATGTTAAAACAGGCGGTGACCATGTTAAAACAGGCGGTGACCATGTTAAAACAGGCGGTGACCATGTTAAAACAGGCAGTGACCATGTTAAAACAGGTTGTGACCATGTTAAAACAGGTGGTGACCATGCTAAAACAGGCAATGACCATGTTATAACAGGCGGTGACCATGTTAAAACAGGCGGTGACCATGTTAAAACAGGCGGTGACCATGTTAAAACAGGCGGTGACCATGTTAAAACAGGCAGTGACCATGTTAAAACAGGTTGTGACCATGTTAAAACAGGTGGTGACCATACATAAACAGGTGGTGACCATGTTAAAACAGGTGCTGACCATGTTAAAACAGGTGCTGACCATGTTAAAACAGGTGCTGACCATGTTATAAAACAGGTGCTGACCATGTTAAAACAGGTGCTGACCATGTTATAAAACAGGTGCTGACCATGTTAAAACAGGTGCTGACCATGTTATAAAACAGGCGCTGACCATGCTACAACAGGTGCTGACCATGTTAAAACAGGTGCTGACCATGTTATAAAACAGGTGCTGACCATGTTAAAACAGGTGCTGACCATGTTAAAACAGGTGCTGACCATGTTATAAAACAGGTGGTGACCATGTTAAAACAGGTGGTGACCATGTTAAAACAGGCAGTGACCATGTAAAAACAGGCAGTGACCATGTTAAAACAGGCAGTGACCATGTTAAAACAGGCGGTGACCATGTTAAAACAGGCGGTGACCATGTTAAAACAGGCAGTGACCATGTTAAAACAGGATGTGACCATGCTAAAACAGGCAATGACCATGTTATAACAGGCGGTGACCATGTTAAAACAGGCGGTGACCATGTTAAAACAGGCGGTGACCATGTTAAAACAGGCGGTGACCATGTTAAAACAGGCAGTGACCATGTTAAAACAGGTTGTGACCATGTTAAAACAGGTGCTGACCATGTTAAAACAGGTGGTGAACATGTAAAACAGGCGCTGACCATGCTACAACAGGTGCTGACCATGTTAAAACAGGTAATGACCATGTTAAAACAGGTCCATGTTAAAACAGGTAATGACCATGTTAAAACAGGCGGTGACCATGTTAAAACAGGCGGTGACCATGTTAAAACAGGCGGTGACCATGTTAAAACAGGCAGTGACCATGTAAAAACAGGCAGTGACCATGTTAAAACAGGCAGTGACCATGTTAAAACAGGCAGTGACCATGTTAAAACAGGCGGTGACCATGTTAAAACAGGCGGTGACCATGTTAAAACAGGCGCTGACCATGTTAAAACAGGCGGTGACCATGTTAAAACAGGCGGTGACCATGTTAAAACAGGCGGTGACCATGTTAAAACAGGCGGTGACCATGTTAAAACAGACGGTGACCATGTTAAACAGGCGGTGACCATGTTAAAACAGGTGGTGACCATGTTAAAACAGGTACTGACCATGTTAAAACAGGCGGTGACCATGTTAAAACAGGTGGTGACCATGTTAAAACAGGTGGTGACCATGTTAAAACAGGTCCATGTTAAAACAGGTAATGACCATGTTAAAACAGGCGGTGACCATGTTAAAACAGGCGGTGACCATGTTAAAACAGGATGTGACCATGCTACAACAGGCAATGACCATGTTATAACAGGCGGTGACCATGTTAAAACAGGCGGTGACCATGTTAAAACAGGCGGTGACCATGTTAAAACAGGCGGTGACCATGTTAAAACAGGCAGTGACCATGTTAAAACAGGTTGTGACCATGTTAAAACAGGTGGTGACCATGCTAAAACAGGCAATGACCATGTTATAACAGGCGGTGACCATGTTAAAACAGGCGGTGACCATGTTAAAACAGGCGGTGACCATGTTAAAACAGGTGGTGACCATGTTAAAACAGGCGGTGACCATGTTAAAACAGGCAGTGACCATGTTAAAACAGGTTGTGACCATGTTAAAACAGGTGGTGACCATACATAAACAGGTGGTGACCATGTTAAAACAGGTGCTGACCATGTTATAAAACAGGTGCTGACCATGCTACAACAGGTGCTGACCATGTTAAAACAGGTGCTGACCATGTTATAAAACAGGTGCTGACCATGCTACAACAGGTGCTGACCATGTTAAAACAGGTGCTGACCATGTTATAAAACAGGCGCTGACCATGCTACAACAGGTGCTGACCATGTTAAAACAGGTGCTGACCATGTTATAAAACAGGTGCTGACCATGTTAAAACAGATGCTGACCATGTTAAAACAGGTGCTGACCATGTTATAAAACAGGTGGTGACCATGTTAAAACAGGCAGTGACCATGTTAAAACAGGCGGTGACCATGTTAAAACAGGTGGTGACCATGTTAAAACAGGTAATGACCATGTTAATTAGGTGGTGACCATGTTAAACAGGTGGTGACCATGTTAAAACAGGTGGTGACCATGTTAAAACAGGTGGTGACATGTTAAAACAGGTGATGACCATGTTAATTAGGTGGTGACCATGTTAAACAGGTGGTGACCATGTTAAAACAGGTGGTGACCATGTTAAAACAGGTAATGACCATGTTAAAACAGGTAATGACCATGTTAATTAGGTGGTGACCATGTTAAACAGGTGGTGACCATGTTAAAACAGGCATTGACCATGTTAAAACAGGTGGTGACCATGTTAAACAGGTGGTGACCATGTTAAAACAGGTGATGACCATGTTAAACAGGTGGTGACCATGTTAAAACAGGTGATGACCATGTTAATTAGGTGGTGACCATGTTAAACAGGTGGTGACCATGTTAAAACAGGTGATGACCATGTTAAAACAGGTGGTGACCATGTTAAAACAGGTGATGACCATGCTAAAACAGGTGGTGACCATGTTAAAACAGGTGATGACCATGTTAAAACAGGTGATGACCATGTTAAAACAGGTGATGACCATGTTAAAACAGGTGATGACCATGTTAAAACAGGTGATGACCATGCTAAAACAGGTGATGACCATGCTAAAACAGGTTGTGACCATGTTAAAACAGGTGGTGACCATGTTAAAACAGGTGATGACCATGTTAAAACAGGTGGTGACCATGTTAAACAGGTGGTGACCATGTTAAAACAGGTGATGACCATGTAAAACAGGTGGTGACCATGTTAAAACAGGCAGTGACCATGTTATAAAACAGGTGCTGACCATTTTATAAAACAGGTGCTGACCATGTTATAAAACAGGTGCTGACCATGTTATAAAACAGGCGCTGACCATGTTATAAAACAGGTGCTGACCATGTTATAAAACAGGTGCTGACCATGTTATAAAACAGGTGCTGACCATGCTACAACAGGTGCTGACTATGTTAAAACAGTTGCTGACCATGTTATAAAACAGGTGCTGACCATGTTATAAAACAGGTGCTGACCATGTTAAAACAGGTGGTGACCATGTTAAAACAGGTGGTGACCATGCTAAAACAAGCAGTGACCATGTTAAACAGGCGGTGACCATGTTAAACAGGTGGTGACCATGTTAAACAGGTGGTGACCATGTTAAAACAGGTGGTGACCATGTTAAAACAGGTGGTGACCATGTTAAAACAGGTGGTGACCATGTTAAAACAGGTGGTGCCCATGTTAAAACAGGCGCTGACCATGTACTTAAACAGGTGCTGACCATGTTAAAACAGTTGCTGACCATGTTATAAAACAGGTGCTGACCATGTTATAAAACAGGTGCTGACCATGTTATAAAACAGGTGCTGACCATGTTAAAACAGGTGCTGACCATGTTAAAACAGGTGCTGACCATGTTAAAACAGGTGATGACCATGTTAAAACAGGTGGTGACCATGTTAAAACAGGTGATGACCATGTTAAAACAGGTGGTGACCATGTTATAAAACAGGTGCTGACCATTTTATAAAACAGGTGCTGACCATGTTATAAAACAGGTGCTGACCATGTTATAAAACAGGCGCTGACCATGTTATAAAACAGGTGCTGACCATGTTATAAAACAGGTGCTGACCATGTTATAAAACAGGTGCTGACCATGCTACAACAGGTGCTGACTATGTTAAAACAGTTGCTGACCATGTTATAAAACAGGTGCTGACCATGTTATAAAACAGGTGCTGACCATGTTAAAACAGGTGGTGACCATGTTAAAACAGGTGGTGACCATGTTAAAACAGGCAGTGACCATGTTATAAAACAGGTGCTGACCATGTTAAAACAGGTGGTGACCATGTTAAAACAGGTGGTGACCATGTTAAACAGGTGGTGACCATGTTAAAACAGGTAATGACCATGTTAAAACAGGTGGTGACCATGTTAAAACAGGTGGTGACCATGCTAAAACAGGCGGTGACCATGTTATAAAACAGGTGTTGACCATGTTAAAACAGGTGGTGACCATGTTAAAACAGGCAGTGACCATGTTATAAAACAGGTGTTGACCATGTTAAAACAGGTGGTGACCATGTTAAAACAGGTGGTGACCATGTTATAAAACAGGTGGTGACCATGTTAAAACAGGTGGTGACCATGTTAAAACAGGCAGTGACCATGTTAAAACAGGTGGTGCCCATGTTAAAACAGGCGCTGACCATGTACTTAAACAGGTGCTGACCATGTTAAAACAGTTGCTGACCATGTTATAAAACAGGTGCTGACCATGTTAAAACAGGTGCTGACCATGTTAAAAACAGGTGCTGACCATGTTAAAACAGGTGCTGACCATGTTAAAACAGGTGCTGACCATTTAAAACAGGCCGTGACTATGATAAAACAGGTGGTGACCATGTTAAAACAGACGGTGACCATGTTAAAACAGGTGCTGACCATGTAACAGGTACTGACCATGTAAAACAGGTGGTGGCAAGTGCAGCCTCTATCTACGAATGATAGGGATGTTTGATGATGTCATATTCTGTCTGCTCAGGTGAGCGTCTCACCTCGGTCTCGTCGCAGACGGAGAAAGTGAAACTCTGGAGGATCTCGACCATGGCCAGTTTGATCATGATCAGGGCGAAGCGCATCCCGATACAGTTCCTGGGCCCCGCCCCAAACGGCATGTATGTGTACGGATCAATAGACTCCTTGTTCTCCTTACTGAACCTGGACAGGGAGAGGGCAGACACATTGCACATTGTATTGTAGTTGATTTGTGGTTGTGGTTCAGACACAAAACACATTGCACTGCAGTATTATAATGCAAAATGAAAAAATGCTATTGTGTTTGTATTGTGGTTGTGTTATGGTTGTATTAAGGTTGTGTTATGGTTATACTGTGGTTGTATTTTGGTTGTACTGTGGTTATGTTATGGTTGTGTTATGGTTGTACTGTGGTTGTATTAAGGTTGTGTTATGGTTGGATTGTGGTTACGGTGCGGTCAGTACCTCTCTGGTTTGAACTCCTCAGGGTCGGGCCAGATCTCTGGGTCACGGTGGAGGGTCCACGTGGGAACCATGACAACGCAGTCTTTGGGGATGACGATGCCGTTGATCTCCACCGTCTTCTTGGCGATCCTATCCAGTCGCGGGGAGACGGGGTACAGTCTCAGAGACTCGTTCAACACACAGTCCAAATAGTCCATCTGCATCAGAGCTTCGTACTGGATTGGAGCCTGCACCATGGTTACATACACATCAGTACCTCATCACATCTGGCACCGTGGTTACATACACATCAGTACCTCACCACATCTGGCACCATGGTTACATACACATCAGTACCTCACCACATCTGGCACCGTGGTTACATACACATCAGTACCTCACCACATCTGGCACCGTGGATACACACACATCAGTACCTCACCACATCTGGCACCATGGTTACATACACATCAGTACCTCACCACATCTGGCACCGTGGTTACATACACATCAGTACCTCACCACATCTGGCACCGGGGTACATACAAATCAGTACCTCACCACATCTGGCACCATGGTTACATACACATCAGTACCTCACCACATCTGGCACCATGGATACATACACATCAGTACCTCACCACATCTGGCACCGGGGTTACATACACATCAGTACCTCACCACATCTGGCACCATGGATACATACACATCAGAAACTCACCACATCTGGCACCGGGATTACATACACATCAGAAACTCACCACATCTGGCACCGGGATTACATACACATCAGTACCTCACCACATCTGGCACCGGGGTTACATACACATCAGTACCTCACCACATCTGGCACCGGGGTTACATACACATCAGTACCTCACCACATCTGGCACCGTGGATACACACACATCAGTACCTCACCACATCTGGCACCGTGGATACACACACATCAGTACCTCACCACATCTGGCACCGTGGTTACATACACATCAGTACCTCACCACATCTGGCACCATGGTTACATACACATCAGTACCTCACCACATCTGGCACCGTGGTTACATACACATCAGTACCTCACCACATCTGGCACCGTGGATACATACACATCAGTACCTCACCACATCTGGCACCTACACAGTATCTATCTCCTCCTGCAGTTTGGTCATGGTGTGGGGGTTACCTTGTTGGGGAACACAGTATCTATCTCCTCCTGCAGTTTGGTCATGGTGTGGGGGTTACCTTGTTGGGGAACACAGTATCTATCTCCTTCTGCAGTTTGGTCATGGTGTGGGGGTTACCTTGTTGGGGAACACAGTATCTATCTCCTCCTGCAGTTTGGTCATGGTGTGGGGGTTACCTTGTTAGGGAACACAGTATCTATCTCCTCCTGCAGTTTGGTCATGGTGTGGGGGTTACCTTGTTAGGGAACACAGTATCTATCTCCTCCTGCAGTTTGGTCATGGTGTGGGGGTTACCTTGTTGGGGAACACAGTATCTATCTCCTCCTGCAGTTTGGTCATGGTGTGGGGGTTACCTTGTTGGGGAACACAGTATCTAACTCCTCCTGTAGTTTGGTCATGGTGTGGGGGTTACCTTGTTGGGGAACACAGTATCTATCTCCTCCTGCAGTTTGGTCATGACATGGGGGTTGGTTGCCAGGTTATAGGCCAGGAAACTCATCGTACTGCTGCAGGGCTCGTAGCCGGCGAAGATGAAGATCATGGCCTGAGACAAGATCTCATGATCAGTCAGTCCTGTGGAGGGAGAGAGAGAAAGAGAGAGAGAGAGAGACCAAGATAATAGTTTGTAACAGGTGTGTGTTTGTAACAGGTGTGTGTTTGTAACAGTAGTTTACAGGTGTGTGTTTGTAACAATAGTTTACAGTTGTGTGTTTGTTACATTATTTTACAGGTGTGTGTTTGAAACAGTATTTTACAGGTGTGTGTTTGTAACAATAGTTTCCAGGTGTTTGTTCGGCAGGTACCTTTAGTCTGTTCCTCTCCTGTCTTTGTGTCGCTGCCTTTCTGAGAGTCGATCATCAGCTGTAAGAAATCCACCCGATTCTGGAAGCAGAAAGACATGAGGTCAAATCCATCCAATCACAACCAACACAAACAGATTCTAATGGATCTGGTCCAATCACAACCAACACAAACAGATTCTACTGGATCTGGTCCAATCACAACCACCACAAACATATTCTAATGGATCTGGTCCAATCACAACCAACGCAAACAGATTCTAATGGATCTCGTCCAATCACAACCAACACAAACAGATTCTAATGGATCTCGTCCAATCACAACCAACACAAACAGATTCTAATGGATCTGGTCCAATCACAACCAACACAAACAGATTCTAATGGATCTCGTCCAATCACAACCAACGCAAACAGATTCTAATGGATCTCGTCCAATCACAACCAACACAAACAGATTCTACTGGATCTCGTCCAATCACAACCAACACAAACAGATTCTAATATGAATGTAGATGTTTGAGTCCCAATAATAGTGTTTTTAAATTCCAACATAATATCGATATGGACATTTCATATTGGTGCCAATCACTAGTTAATAAATTACATAGTTACATAGTTTTATAGTAAATCAATATTACAATACAAATATAAATGTACAGAATTAAATATCAACATAACAATCAAATATAAATATAAAACATATTTACAGTTGAGTTCCCAGTGTCACGTCCAGATTTGATCTTAGCCAGCGAGGCGTAAAAGAAGTCAAACGCCGCAGTCGGGAAGAAAGAAAACTTCATCTTCTCCAAGATAGGACCAGTGAAGGGAAACAAACCTGGGGAAGGAGACGTGGGGAGAAGAGGAGAGGAAGAGGGGAGGACGGGAGAGGAGAAGAGAAGAGGAGAGGAGAGAAGGGGAGGACGGGAGAGGAGAAGAACAATTTATAGAAAGGTATACAACTTCATATGATTAAAAAGTACAAGTCTGCGTCCGTGTGTGTCAGTGCATGTGTGTGTGGTCTCACAGACTAGGAGGAACAGTGGGTTTAAAAGGTCAAACTTGATCATCTTCTTGACGTTGGAGACGAAGGGGTCTGAAGGGTTGTTCAGAGAGTCCATTTCCACACTGAAGGCTGTGCTGGTGACCACGTCCATACTGTAGGGCCCAAAGAACGTGCAACACAAACACAATTACACACCACACAACTACCAAACACACAACTACTGACCACAACGACATAACTACTGACCACAACTACTGACCACAACTACTGACCACAACCGCACAACTACTGACCAAAACTACTGACCACAACCACAACTACCGACCACAACTACCGGCCACACTACCGAACACAACTACCGACCACAACCACCGGCCACAACTACCGACCACAACCACCGGCCACAACTACCGGCCACAACCACCGGCCACAACTACCGGCCACAGCTACCGACCACAGCTACCGGCCACAGCTACCGGCCACAACTACCGACCACAGCCACGACCACAACTACCGACCACAACCACCGGCCACAACTACCGACCACAACTACTGACCACAACTACTGACCACAACCACACAACTACTGACCACAACTACTGACCACAACTACCGACCACAACTACTGACCACAACCACACAACTACTGACCACAACTACTGACCACAGCCACCGACCACAATTACCGACCACAACTACCGGCCACAACTACCGACCACAGCCACGACCACAACTACCGACCACAACCACCGGCCACAACTACTGACCACAACCACTGACCACAACCACACAACGACAGACCACAACTACTGACCACAACCACACAACTACTGACCACAACTACTGACCACAACTACCGACCACAACTACCGACCACAACTACTGACCACAACCACACAACTACTGACCACAACTACTGACCACAGCCACCGACCACAATTATCGACCACAACTACCGACCACAGCTACCGACCACAACTACCGACCACAGCTACCGACCACAGCTAACGACCACAACTACCGACCACAACCACTGACCACAACTACACAACCACCGACCACAACTACCGACCACAACTACACAACCACAACGTCCGACCACAACTACACAACCACAACTACCGACCACAACTACCGACCAAAACTACCGACCACAGCTACCGACCACAACCACAGACCACAACTACCCAACCACCGACCACAACTACCGACCACAACTACCGACCACAACTACTGACCACAACCACCAACCACAACTACTGACCGCACAACTACCGACCACAACTACCGACCACAACTACTGACCACAACCACACAACTACCGACCACAACTACTGACCACAACTACTGACCACAACCACACAACTCCCGACCACAAATACCGACCACAACCACTGACCACAACCACCGACAACAACCACCGACCACAACCACCGACCACTGACCACAACTACCGACCACGACTACTCACCACAACCACACAACTACTGACCACAACTACTGACCACAACCACAACTACCGACCACAAATACCGACCACAACCACTGACCACAACTACCGACCACAACTACCGAACACAACTACTGACAACAACCACCGACCACAACTACACAACCACAGACCACAAATACTGACCACAACAACTGACCAGAACTACAGACCACAACTACTGACCACAACCACAACTACCGACCGCAACTACCGACCACAGCTACCGACCACAACCACTGACCACAACCACAACTATCGACCACAACTACCGACCACAACCACCGACCACAACTACCGACCACAACCACCGACCACAACTACCGACAACAACCACCGACCACAACCACACAACCACTGACCACAACTACCGACCACGACTACTCACCACAACCACACAACTACTGACCACAACTACTGACCACAACCACAGCTACCGATTAATTGGCCGATTTTTGTTTATTTGTAATAAATGAGAATTACAACAATACTGAATGAACAACGAACACACTGTTGCCAGCCTAATCTCGGGAGTTGACAGGTTTGAAGTCATAAACAGTGCTGTGCATCCCAGCATTGCTTCTTGGCGCACAGATCCCTTTAGCGGGATCATTTTCGTCAACATCCGCTGAATTGCAGAGCACCAAATTTAAAAGAAATTACTAAAAATATTTAATTTCATGAAATAACAAGTGCAATACACCAAAACACAGCTTTGCTTGTTGTTAATCCACCTGTCGTGGATATGCTTTATAGCGAAAGCAATCCAAGCGTTTGTATGAGTTTATCGATCAGTAGACAAAACATTACGAACAGCTAGCAGCAAAGTAACTTGGTCACGAAAGTCAGAAAAGCAATAAAGTTAATCGCTTACCTTTGATGATCTTCGGATGTTTGCACTCACGAGACTCTCAGTTACCCAATAAATGTTCCTTTTGTTCGATAAAGATTATTTTTATATCCAAAAACCTCCATTAGGTTGGCGCGTTATGTTCAGTAATCCACAGGCTCGTGCAGGTCATGAAGGGCAGACGAAAATTCCAAATAGTATCCGTAAAGTTCGTAGAAACATGTCAAATGTTTTTTATAATCAATCCTCAGGTTGTTTTTAACATTAATAATCGATAATATTTCAACCGGACGGTAAACTATTCAATACAAGAGAGAAAGAAAATGTCGAGCTACCACTGTGGCGCGCATGAACTAATGGAAGGACATCTGGCAGTCCACTGACGCGATGTGATCAATCTCGCTCATTTTTCAGAATAAAAGCTTGAAACTATGTCTAAAGACTGTTCACACCCTGTGGAAGCCACAGGAAAAGGAATCTGGTTGGTATCCCTTTAAATGGAGGAAATGCAGGCAATGGAACAGGGATTTTTCAAAATAAGAGGCACTTCCTGGTTGGATTTCCTCAGGTTTTCGCCTGCAAAATCAGTTCTGTTATACTCACAGACAATATTTTGACAGTTTTGGAAACTTTCGAGTGTTTTCTATCCTAATCTGTCAATTATATGCATATTCTAGCATCTGGGCCTGAGAAATAGGCCGTTTACTTTGGGAACGATATTTCTCCAAACATAAAAATAGTGCCCCCTAGCTTCAAGAGGTTTTAAGAGCTGCTGTTCGAATGAATGCTTAAGAGCCTGCTGCTGCCTACCACCGCTCAGTCAGACTGCTCTATCAAATAATATACTTAATTATAATATATTAAACACACAGAAATACGAGCCTTTGGTCATTAATATGGTCAAATCTGGAACCTCTCATTTCGAAAACAAAACGTTTATTCTTTCAGTGAAATACGGAACCGTTCCGTATTTTATAGAACGGGTGGAAACCCTAAGTCTAAATATTACTTTTACATTGCACAACCTTCAATGTTATGTCATAATTACCTTTAATTCTGGCAAATTAATTACGGTCTTTGTTCGGAATAAATGGCCTTTCAACAGTTTGCAACGAGCGCGGCGGCCCAAAATGCTGCATATACCCTGACTCTGCTTGCACTGAACGCAAGAGAAGTTACACAATTTCCCTAGTTAATATTGCCTGCTAACATGAATTTATTTTAACTACATATGCAGGTTTAAATAAATATACTTGTGTATTGATTTTAAGAAAGGCATTGATGTTTATGGTTAGGTACGTTATCGCAACGATTGTGCTTTTTTCTTGAATGCGCTTTTGTTAAATCATCAAGTTGAAGTAGGCTGTGATTCGATGATAAATTAACAGGCACCACATTGATTATATGCAACGCAGAACAAGCTAGTTTCACGTTCGTCGTATCGAGGAGACCAAGGCGCAGCGTGATTGGAATACATTCAAATAGTACATGCAAAACACCAGTCTCAACGTCAACAGTGAAGAGGCGACTCCGGGATTCTGGCCTTCTAGGCAGAGTTCCTCTGTCCAGTGTCTGTGTCCTTTTGCCCATCTTAATCTTTACTTTTTATTGGCCAGTCTGAGATATGGCTTTTTCTTTGCAACTCTGCCTAGAAGGCCAGCATCCCGGAGTCGCCTCTTCACTGTTGACGTTGAGACTGGTGTTTTGCATGTACTATTTAATGAAGCTGCCAGTTGAGGACTTGTGAGGCGTCTGTTTCTCAAACTAGACACTCTAATGTACTTGTCCTCTTGCTCAGTTGTGCACCGGGGCCTCCCACTCCTCTTTCTATTCTTGTTAGAGCCAGTTTGCTCTGTTCTGTGAAGGAAGTAGTACACAGCGTTGTACGAGATCTTTAGTTTCTTGGCAATTTCTCGCATGGAATATATGTTATATATATGTTATAATATATATATGTATGTATGTGTATTACAATTAAGACTCGTATGGTGAAATGGTGAAAAGCCAGAGGTCAGAGGTTAGGAATCAGGACTCACTCCTTCACTTCGATGGTCTGGTCTTTATCTGCCTGCTTCTTCATTCCATTCAGCAGGTTAGCAGAGTGCTGCTTCATGATACCAAACATCTAGAGAGAGAGAGAGAGAGAGAGAGAGAGAGAGAGAGAGAGGTAGAGAGATAGAGGGAGAGAGGTAGAGAGATTGAAGTAGAGAGAGAGAGAGGTGGAGAGAGGGAGAGGGGGAGAGGTAGAGAGAGAGAGGTAGAGAGAGAGAGGTAGAGAGATAGACGTAGAGAGAGAGAGGTAGAGAGAGAGAGAGGTAGAGAGGTAGAGAGATAGACGTAGAGAGAGAGAGGTGGAGGGAGGTAGAGAGAGGTAGAGAGAGGGAGAGGTAGAGAGAGGTAGAGAGAGAGAGGTAGAGAGAGAGAGGTAGAGAGAGAGAGAGAGGTAGAGAGGTGTAGATGTGTAGAGGTAGAGGTTAGCAGTGCTGTTTCATGATTAGGGTTAAATGGACATAACCCAGATACCGAGATTAACGCACAAAACCACTCCCTTTTCCTGGGATAAATAACTAAGAGAAACCAGTAAATTAGGCTCCTTAGCTCGTGGATTCCCATTCAGGAACAGCTAGACTAGAATAGCTTGCTGGACATTTAGGCTCCTTAGCTCTTGGAATCCCATTCAGGAACAGCTAGACTAGAATAGCTTGCTGGACATTTAGGCTCCTTAGCTCTTGGATTCCCATTCAGGAACAGCTAGACTAGAATAGCAAATGCAAATTAATTACTTAAAAACCATACAATGTGATTTTCTATATTTTTGTTTTAGATTCCCTCTCTCACAGTTGAAGTGTACCTATGATAAAAATTACAGACCTCTACATGCTTTGTAAGTAGGAAAACCTGCAAAATTGACAGTGTATCAAATACTTGTTCTCCCCACTGTATATAGATGTAACGGCGTTCCTCCTCCTCTTCATCCGAAGAGGAGGAGCAGGGATTGAACCAAACTGCAGCGTTGCGATTTGACATGATTTATTTAAGTAAAGACGACAAACACGAACTTCACTTGAATCTAAACAAAACAACAAACGGAGTAGACAAACCTGAACGTAAGAACTTACATGTAACTCGAAGAACGCACGAACAGGAAAAATGACTACATAAAACGAAACGAACAAACAAACCGAAAACAGTCCCGTATGGTGCAACATAGACACAGACACAGGAGACAACCACCCACGACAAACAATGTGACAACACCTACCTTAATATGATTCTCAATCAGAGGAGATGAAAACCACCTGCCTCTAATTGAGAACCATATTAGGTACCCATTAACCAACATAGAAACAGAAAACATAGACTGCCCACCCACACTCACGTCCTGACCAACTAACACAACCAAAACTAACAGAAAACAGGTCAGGAACGTGACAATAGATATATATAGAGTTGAAGACAGAAGTTTACATGCACCTTATCCAAATACATTTAAACTTAGTTTTTCACAATTCCTTACATTTAATCCTAGTAAAAAATCCCTGTTTTACGTCAGTTAGAATCACCACTTTATTTTAAGAATATGAAATGTCAGAATAAAAGTAGAGAGAATAATTTATTTCAGCTTGTATTTCTTTCATCGCATTCCCAGTGGGTCAGAAGTTTACATACGCTCAATTAGTATTTGGTAGCATTGCCTTTAAATTGTTTAACTTCGGTCAAACGTTTTGGGTAGCCTTCCACATGCTTCCCCCAATAAGTTGGGTGAATTTTGGCCCATTCCTCCTGACAGAGCTGGTGTAACTGAGTCAGGTTTGTAGGCCTCCTTACTCGCACACGCTTTTTCAGTTCTGCCCACACATTTTCTATGGGATTGAGGTCAGGGCTTTGTGATGGCCACTCCAATACCTTGACGTTATTGTCCTTAGCCATTTTGCCACAACTTTGGAAGTATGCTTGGGGTCATTGTCCATTTGGAAGACTCATTTGTGACCAAGCTTTAACTTCCTGACTGATGTCTTCAGATGTTGCGTCAATATATCCACATAATTTTCCTCCCTCATGATGCCATCTATATTGTGAAACGCACCAGTCCCTCCTGCAGCAAAGCACCCCCACAACATGATGCTGCCACCCTTGTGCTTCACAGTTGGGGTGGTGTTTTCGGCTTGCAAGCCTCCCCTTTTTCTTCCAAACATAACGATGGTCATTATGGCCAAACTGTTCTATTTTTGTTTCATCAGACCAGAGAACATTTCTCCAAAAAGTACAATCTTTGTCCCCATGTGCAGTTGCAAACCGTAGTCTGGCTTTTTTTATGGCGGTTTTGGAGCAGTGGCTTCTTCCTTGCTGAGCAGCCTTTTGGGTTATGTCGATATAGGACTCATTTTACTGTGGATATAGATACTTTTGTACCTGTTTCCTCCAGCATCTTCACAAGGTCCTTTGCTGTTGTTCTGGGATTGCACTTTTCGTACCAAAGTACGTACATCTCTAGGAGACAGAATTCGTCTCCTTCCTGAGCACTATGACGGCTGTGTGGTCCCATGGTGTTTATACTTGCGTACTATTGTTTGTACAGATGAACGTGGCACCTTCAGGCGATTGGAAATTGCTCCCAAGGATGAACCAGACTTGGGGAGGTCAACAATAATTTTTCTGAGGTCTTTGCTGATTTCTTTTGATTTTCCCATGATGTCAAGCAAAGAGACACTGAGGTTGAATGTAGGCCTTGAAATACATCCACAGGTACACCTCCAATTGACTCAAATTATATCAATTAGCCTATCAGAAGCTTCTAAAGCCATGACATCCTTTTCTGGAATTTTCCAAGCTGTTTAAAGGCACAGCCAACTTAGTGTATGTAAACTTCTGACCCACTGGAATTGTGATACAGTGAAATAAGTGAAATATAAGTGAAATAATCTGTCTGTAAACAATTGTTTTTAAAAATGACTTGTGTCATGCACAAAGTAGATGTCCTAACTGACTTGCCAGAACTATAGTTTGTTAACAAGACATTTGTGGAGTGGTTGAAAAACTAGTTTAATTGACTCCAACCTAAGTGTATGTAAACTTCCGACTTCAACTGTAATTTCATACTCCAGAATTCGACATTGCTTATCCTAATATTTCTATATTTCTTAATTCCATTATTTTACTTTTAGACTTGTGTGTATTGTTGTGTATTGTTAGAAATTACTGCACTGTTGGAGCTAGGAACACAAGCATTTCACTAAACCCACATCTGCCTAAATATGTGTTTGCGACTAATACAATTTGATTTGATTTAGGTTTGAGTTCATAACAAGCTATAATGAGTTAATAAAGAGTTTATAACAAGCTATAATGAGTTAGTAAAGAGTTTATAGCAAGCTATAAAGAGTTTATAACAAGCTATAATGAGTTAATAAAGAGTTTATAACAAGCTATAATGAGTTAATAAAGAGTTTACAACAAGCTATAATGAGTTAATAAAGAGTTTATAGCAAGCTATAAAGAGATTATAACAAGCTATGTGTTAATAGTTTATAATGAGTTAATAGTTTATAACCAGCTATAATGAGTTAATAGTTTATAACAAGCTATAATGAGTTAATAGTTTATAACAAGCTATAATGAGTTAATAAAGAGTTTATAACAAGCTATAATGAGTTAATAGTTTATAACAAGCTATAATGAGTTAATAAAGAGTTTATAACAAGCTATAATGAGTTAGTAAAGAGTCAACCTTTAAGTCTTTACTGAAGACGTATCTCTTCAGTAGGTCATATGATTGAGTGTAGTCTGGCCCGGAAGTGTGAAGGTGAACGGAAAGGCTCTGGAGCAACGAACCACCCTTGCTGTCTCTGCCTGGCCGGTTCCCCTCTCTCCACTGGGATTCTCTGCCTCTAACCCTATTACAGGGGCTGAGTCACTGGCTTACTGGTGCTCTTTCATGCCGTCCCTGGGAGGGGTGCGTCACTTGAGTGGGTTGAGTTACTGACGTGATCTTCCTGTCTGGGTTGGCGCCCCCCCTTGGTTTGTGCTGTGGTGGAGATCTTTGTGGGCTATACTCGGCCTTGTCTCAGGATTGTAAGTTGGTGGTTGAAGATATCCCTCTAGTGGTGTGGGGGCTGTGCTTTGGCAAAGTGGGTGGGGTTATATCCTTCCTGTTTGGCCCTGTCCGGGGGTTTCTTCTGATGGGGCCACAGTGTCTCCTGACCCCTCCTGTCTCAGCCTCCAGTATTTATGCTGCAGTAGTTTATGTGTCGGGGGGCTAGGGTCAGTTGGTTATACCTGGAGTACTTCTCCTATCTTATCCAGTGTCCTGTGTGAATTTAAGTATGCTCTCTCTAATTCTCTCGTTCTCTCTTTCTTTCTCTCTCTCGGAGAACCTGAGCCCTAGGACCATACGTCACGGCAAACCGGGCATGATGACTCCTTGCTGTCCCCAGTCCGCCTGGCCTTGCTGCTATTCCAGTTTCAACTGTTCTGCCTGTGGTTATGGAACCCCTACCTGTCCCAGACCTGCTGTTTTCAACTCTTAATGATCGGCTATGAAAAGCCAACTGACATTTATTCCTGATTATTATTTGACCATGCTTGTCATTTATGAACATTTTGAAAATCTTGGCTCTCTCTAATTCTCTCCTTCTCTCTTTCTTTCTCTCTCTCGGAGGACCTGAGCCCTAGGACCATACGTCAGGACTACCGGGCATGATGACTCCTTGCTGTCCCCAGCCCACCTGGCCTTGCTGCTATTCCAGTTTCAACTGTTCTGCCTGCGGCCACCTGTCCCAGACCTGCTATTTTCAACTCTTAATGATCGGCTATGAAAAGCCAACTGAAAATTATTCATGATTATTATTTGACCATGCTTGTCACTTATGAACATTTTGAACATCTTGGCATAGTTCTGTTATAATCTCCACCCGGCACAGCCAGAAGAGGACTGGCCACCCCTCATACCCTGGTTCCTCTCTAGGTTTCTTCCTAGGTTTTGGCCTTTCTAGGGAGTTTTTCCAAGCCACCGTGCTTCTACACCTGCATTGCTTGCTGTTTGGGGTTTTAGGCTGGGTTTCTGTACAGCACTTCGAGATATTAGCTGATGTACGAAGGGCTATATAAAATAAACTTGATTTGATTTGATATAACAAGCTATAATGAGTTAATATAGAGATTATAACAAGCTATAAAGAGTTCATAAAAAGCTATAATGAGTTTATAAAGAGTTTATAGCAAGCTATAAAGAGTTTATAACAAGCTATAATGAGTTTGTAAAGAGTTTAAAGCAAGCTATAAAGAGTTTATAACAAGCTATAATGATTTAATAGTTTATAACAAGCTATAATGAGTTAGTAAAGAGTTTATTACAAGCTATAATGATTTAATAGTTTATAACAAGCTATAATGAGTTTATAACAAGCTATAATGAGTTTGTAAAGAGTTTATTACAAGCTATAATGATTTAATAGTTTATAACAAGCTATAAAGAGTTTATAACAAGCTATAATGATTTAATCGTTTATAACAAGCTATAATGAGTTAGTAAAGAGTTTATAACAAGCTATAATGAGTTAGTAAAGAGTTTATAACAAGCTATAATGAGTTAATAGTTTATAACAAGCTATAATGAGTTAGTAAAGAGTTTATAACAAGCTATAATGAGTTAGTAAAGAGTTTATAACAAGCTATAATGAGTTTGTAAAGAGTTTAAAGCAAGCTATAAAGAGTTTATAACAAGCTATAATGATTTAATAGTTTAATAGTTTATAACAAGTTTTAATGAGTTTATAAAGAGTTTATAACAAGCTATAATGAGTTAGTAAAGAGTTATAACAAGCTATAGTGAGTTTATAACAAGTTATAAAGCGTTTATAACTTGTTGATAAAACATAGAAAGGGAGAGATGGAGGGATGGTTGTACCTCTTTTAGTCGTCCAGAGGTAAAGGAAGGTGAGAGGACACTGCGGATTCGTTTCCATGTATCTCCCTTGGCAACGGACAACGCATCAAACATTTCACCGTTCAGATAGAAGTCCTAAAACATGGAGGACAGTTGTATTAATGATCAAACAGCTCAACATTTAGACAGAAGTCCTAAAACATGGAGAACAGTTGTGTTAATGTCAAACAGCTCAACATTTAGATAGAAGTCCTAAAACATGAAGGACAGTTGTATTAATGATAAAACAGCTCAACATTTAGACAGAAGTCCTAAAACATGAAGGACAGTTGTATTAATGATCAAACAGCTCAACATTTAGACAGAAGTCCTAAAACATGGAGGACAGTTGTATTAATGATCAAACAGCTCAACATTTAGACAGAAGTCCTAAAACATGGAGGACAGTTGTATTAATGATCAAACAGCTCAACATTTAGATAGAAGTCCTAAAACATGGAGGACAGTTGTATTAATGATCAAACAGCTCAACATTTAGACAGAAGTCCTAAAACATGGAGGACAGTTGTATTAATGATCAAACAGCTCAACATTTAGACAGAAGTCCTAAAACATGGAGGACAGTTGTATTAATGATCAAACAGCTCAACATTTAGACAGAAGTCCTAAAACATGGAGGACAGTTGTATTAATGATCAAACAGCTCAACATTTAGATAGAAGTCCTAAAACATGGAGGACAGTTGTATTAATGATCAAACAGCTCAACATTTAGATAGAAGTCCTAAAACATGGAGGACAGTTGTATTAATGATCAAACAGCTCAACATTTAGATAGAAGTCCTAAAACATGGAGGACAGTTGTATTAACTATCAAACAGCTCAACATTTAGACAGAAGTCCTAAAACATGGAGGACAGTTGTGTTAATGATCAAACAGCTCAACATTTAGATAGAAGTCCTAAAACATGGAGGACAGTTGTGTTAATGATCAAACAGCTCAACATTTAGATAGAAGTCCTAAAACATGGAGGACAGTTGTATTAATGATCAAACAGCTCAACATTTAGATAGAAGTCCTAAAACATGGAGGACAGTTGTGTTAATGATCAAACAGCTCAACATTTAGATAGAAGTCCTAAAACATGGAGGACAGTTGTATTAATGATCAAACAGCTCAACATTTAGATAGAAGTCCTAAAACATGGAGGACAGTTGTATTAATGATCAAACAGCTCAACATTTAGATAGAAGTCCTAAAACATGGAGGACAGTTGTATTAATGATCAAACAGCTCAACATTTAGACAGAAGTCCTAAAACATGGAGGACAGTTGTATTAATGATCAAACAGCTCATCATTTAGATAGAAGTCCTAAAACATGGAGGACAGTTGTATTAATGATCAAACAGCTCAACATTTAGATAGAAGTCCTAAAACATGGAGGACAGTTGTATTAATGATCAAACAGCTCAACATTTAGACAGAAGAACTAAAACATGGAGGACAGTTGTATTAATGATCAAACAGCTCAACATTTAGATAGAAGTCCTAAAACATGGAGGACAGTTGTATTAATGATCAAACAGCTCAACATTTAGACAGAAGTCCTAAAACATGGAGGACAGTTGTATTAATGATCAAACAGCTCAACATTTAGATAGAAGTCCTAAAACATGGAGGACAGTTGTATTAATGATCAAACAGCTCAACATTTAGATAGAAGTCCTAAAACATGGAGGACAGTTGTATTAATGATCAAACAGCTCAACATTTAGATAGAAGTCCTAAAACATGGAGGACAGTTGTATTAATGATCAAACAGCTCAACATTTAGATAGAAGTCCTAAAACATGGAGGACAGTTGTATTAATGATCAAACAGCTCAACATTTAGATAGAAGTCCTAAAACATGGAGGACAGTTGTATTAATGATCAAACAGCTCAACATTTAGACAGAAGAACTAAAACATGGAGGACAGTTGTATTAATGATCAAACAGCTCAACATTTAGACAGAAGTCCTAAAACATGGAGGACAGTTGTGTTAATGATCAAACAGCTCAACATTTAGACAGAAGTCCTAAAACATGGAGGACAGTTGTATTAATGATCAAACAGCTCAACATTTAGACAGAAGTCCTAAAACATGGAGAACAGTTGTGTTAATGTCAAACAGCTCAACATTTAGACAGAAGTCCTAAAACATGGAGGACAGTTGTATTAATGATCAAACAGCTCAACATTTAGATAGAAGTCCTAAAACATGGAGGACAGTTGTATTAATGATCAAACAGCTCAACATTTAGATAGAAGTCCTAAAACATGGAGGACAGTTGTATTAATGATCAAACAGCTCAACATTTAGATAGAAGTCCTAAAACATGGAGGACAGTTGTGTTAATGATAAAACAGCTCAACATTTAGACAGAAGAACTAAAACATGGAGGACAGTTGTATTAATGATCAAACAGCTCAACATTTAGATAGAAGTCCTAAAACATGGAGGACAGTTGTATTAATGATCAAACAGCTCATCATTTAGATAGAAGTCCTAAAACATGGAGGACAGTTGTATTAATGATCAAACAGCTCAACATTTAGACAGAAGAACTAAAACATGGAGGACAGTTGTATTAATGATCAAACAGCTCAACATTTAGATAGAAGTCCTAAAACATGGAGGACAGTTGTGTTAATGATCAAACAGCTCAACATTTAGATAGAAGTCCTAAAACATGGAGGACAGTTGTATTAATGATCAAACAGCTCAACATTTAGATAGAAGTCCTAAAACATGGAGGACAGTTGTATTAATGATCAAACAGCTCAACATTTAGACAGAAGAACTAAAACATGGAGGACAGTTGTATTAATGATCAAACAGCTCAACATTTAGATAGAAGTCCTAAAACATGGAGGACAGTTGTATTAATGATCAAACAGCTCAACATTTAGATAGAAGTCCTAAAACATGGAGGACAGTTGTATTAATGATCAAACAGCTCAACATTTAGATAGAAGTCCTAAAACATGGAGGACAGTTGTATTAATGATCAAACAGCTCATCATTTAGATAGAAGTCCTAAAACATGGAGGACAGTTGTATTAATGATCAAACAGCTCAACATTTAGATAGAAGTCCTAAAACATGGAGGACAGTTGTATTAATGATCAAACAGCTCAACATTTAGACAGAAGAACTAAAACATGGAGGACAGTTGTATTAATGATCAAACAGCTCAACATTTAGATAGAAGTCCTAAAACATGAAGGACAGTTGTATTAATGATCAAACAGCTCAACATTTAGATAGAAGTCCTAAAACATGGAGGACAGTTGTATTAATGATCAAACAGCTCAACATTTAGATAGAAGTCCTAAAACATGGAGGACAGTTGTATTAATGATCAAACAGCTCAACATTTAGATAGAAGAACTAAAACATGGAGGACAGTTGTATTAATGATCAAACAGCTCAACATTTAGATAGAAGTCCTAAAACATGGAGGACAGTTGTATTAATGATCAAACAGCTCAACATTTAGACAGAAGTCCTAAAACATGAAGGACAGTTGTATTAATGATCAAACAGCTCAACATTTAGACAGAAGTCCTAAAACATGGAGGACAGTTGTATTAATGATCAAACAGCTCAACATTTAGATAGAAGTCCTAAAACATGGAGGACAGTTGTATTAATGATCAAACAGCTCAACATTTAGATAGAAGTCCTAAAACATGGAGGACAGTTGTATTAATGATCAAACAGCTCAACATTTAGATAGAAGTCCTAAAACATGGAGGACAGTTGTATTAATGATCAAACAGCTCAACATTTAGACAGAAGTCCTAAAACATGGAATCATAGTATTTACATAATATTCACACTACTTTAAAATGTATGAATAATGAATGCCACAAATAATGTATTAATAATATCAGTAATAATGTTAGGATTATTATTATTCAGATTATTATTAGGGGATGTGTGTGTGTGTGTGTGTGTGTGTGTGTGTGTGTGTGTGTGTGTCTCACCCTGTGGTTGATGAAAATGTTGTAACACTCTTTAATCAGGACGGTCTTGATCATGCTTTTGTCCATGATACACAGAACAGGCTGCCTCCCATCATAGATCCTTCACAGAGGAGAAATACACCTGGCTTTAACCACTATATATACACCTACATGGTACACAGAACAGACTGCCTCCCACCATAGATCCTTCACAGAGGAGAAATACACCTGGCTTTAACCACTATATATACACCTACATGGTACAGACTGCCTCCCATCATAGATCCTTCACAGAGGAGAAACACACCTGGCTTTAACCACTATATATACACCTACATGGTACACAGAACAGACTGCCTCCCATCATAGATCCTTCACAGAGGAGAAACACACACCTGGCTTTAACCACTGTATATACACCTACATGGTACACAGAACAGACTGCCTCCCATCATAGATCCTTCACAGAGGAGAAACACACCTGGCTTTAACCACTATATATACACCTACATGGTACACAGAACAGACTGCCTCCCATCATAGATCCTTCACAGAGGAGAAACACACCTGGCTTTAACCACTATATATACACCTACATGGTACACAGAACAGACTGCCTCCCATCATAGATCCTTCACAGAGGAGAAACACACCTGGCTTTAACCACTATATATACACCTACATGGTACACAGAACAGACTGCCTCCCATCATAGATCCTTCACAGAGGAGAAACACACCTGGCTTTAACCACTATATATACACCTACATGGTACACAGAACAGACTGCCTCCCATCATAGATCCTTCACAGAGGAGAAACACACACCTGGCTTTAACCACTATATATACACCTACATGGTACACAGAACAGACTGCCTCCCATCATAGATCCTTCACAGAGGAGAAACACACCTGGCTTTAACCACTATATATACACCTACATGGTACACAGAACAGACTGCCTCTCATCATAGATCCTTCACAGAGGAGAAACACAACCCTGGTTTTAACCACTATATATACACCTACATGGTACACAGAACAGACTGCCTCCCATCATAGATCCTTCACAGAGGAGATACACACCTGGCTTTAACCACTATATATACACCTACATGGTACAGGCTGCCTCCCATCATAGATCCTTCACAGAGGAGAAACACACCTGGCTTTAACCACTATATATACACCTACATGGTACAGGCTGCCTCCCATCATAGATCCTTCACAGAGGAGAACCACACAGGGTTGTATTGGCTGTTCCGATGTGTCGGAGGAGACTCAGCGTAGGAGAAAGGGTTAAATATCAGTGCTTATGTGAATATGTCTTTTGTCTGATGCAGCTGTATTGACCCCAAATGGGCGAATAAACTTGATTTAAGCTTTACTATTCGTCCCAATGGGGACCCTAACAGTAGAACGCGATGGGTTAGAAGAAGCCTACATAACCAACCCATGAAGTAAAATGTACTACTGAGTTTGGGGTAATGTTGGACAGGTAAAACTAGTAACTGAATGTAATCAGATTACGTTACTGAGTTTGGGGTAATGTTGGACAGGTAAAACTAGTAACTGAATGTAATCAGATTACGTTACTGAGTTTGGTGTAATGTTGGACACGTAAACTAGTAACTGAATGTAATCAGATTACATTACTGAGTTTGGGGTAATGTTGGACAGGTAAAACTAGTAACTGAATGTAATCAGATTACGTTACTGAGTTTGGGGTAATGTTGGACAGGTAAAACTAGTATCTGAATGTAATCAGATTACGTTACTGAGTTTGGGGTAATGTTGGACAGGTAAAACTAGTAACTGAATGTAATCAGATTACGTTACTGAGTTTGGGTAATGTTGGACAGGTAAAACTAGTAACTGAATGTAATCAGATTACGTTACTGAGTTTGGGGTAATGTTGGACAGGTAAAACTAGTAACTGAATGTAATCAGATTACGTTACTGAGTTTGGGGTAATGTTGGACAGGTAAAACTAGTAACTGAATGTAATCAGATTACGTTACTGAGTTTGGGGTAATGTTGGACAGGTAAAACTAGTATCTGAATGTAATCAGATTACGTTACTGAGTTTGGGGTAATGTTGGACAGGTAAAACTAGTAACTGAATGTAATCAGATTACGTTACTGAGTTTGGGGTAATGTTGGACAGGTAAAACTAGTAACTGAATATAATCAGATTACGTTACTGAGTTTGGGGTAATGTTGGACAGGTAAAACTAGTAACTGAATGTAATCAGATTACGTTACTGAGTTTGGGGTAATGTTGGACAGGTAAAACTAGTAACTGAATATAATCAGATTACGTTACTGAGTTTGGGGTAATGTTGGACAGGTAAAACTAGTAACTGAATATAATCAGATTACGTTACTGAGTTTGGGGTAATGTTGGACAGGTAAAACTAGTATCTGAATGTAATCAGATTACATTACTGAGTTTGGTGTAATGTTGGACAGGTAAAACTAGTAACTGAATGTAATCAGATTACGTTACTGAGTTTGGGGTAATGTTGGACAGGTAAAACTAGTAACTGAATATAATCAGATTACGTTACTGAGTTTGGGGTAATGTTGGACAGGTAAAACTAGTATCTGAATATAATCAGATTACATTACTGAGTTTGGGGTAATGTTGGACAGGTAAAACTAGTAACTGTAACAGATTACATTTAGAAAGTAACCATGGAGACCCAAACATTTTACCACCTCTTATAAAACTACATAGAAAACATTATTCTAGTTGTGGTTGATATTATTATTATTTTTCATGGTCACATGACAGCTCGAGCAGGTGATGAATTGTAAGGAAAGAGCATAGTACAGTTTTAAGTCATCCTAGTACGGTACAGCCAACGGAACTCACCCCCAGATTCTCCCATACTTCTGAAAGCACTCTGTGTCAAAGTTAGCGATGCCCTGTAGAGAGAGAGGTAGAGAGAGAGAGAGAGAGAGAGAGAGAGAGAGAGAGAGAGAGAGAGAGAGAGAGAGAGAGAGAGAGAGAGAGAGAGAGAGAGAGAGAGAGAGAGAGAGACATATAGAAAGAAGAGAGAGAGAGAGAGAGATATAGAAAGAGAGAGAGAGAGAGACAGAGAGATAGATAGAGAGTAAAAAAACTGCTGATTCATGCCCTAGGAGGTCATGTAGGTGTGTCCTACAGCTGAACAGAGAACACACCTGAAACAGGTCAGGGTTGAGGAGGGTTTGTTCTTTTCTATGGTTCCCAGGGTCAAAAACACAACTTCTAGACTGATCATGTCACATATGATATTTTCTTTATCTATTGTTTAAACAACCGTCTAGTCCTCATTTTCCTTCTCATTGTATTGTTTTACATGGGGGGGAAATAACACTATTGTTTAAACAACCGGCTAGTCCTCATTTTCCTTCTCATTGTATTGTTTTCCATGGGGGGGAAATAACACTATTGTTTAAACAACCGGCTAGTCCTCATTTTCCTTCTCATTGTATTGTTTTACATGGGGGGGAAATAACACTATTGTTTAAACAACCGGCTAGTCCTCATTTTCCTTCTCATTGTATTGTTTTACATGGGGGGAAAATAACACTATTGTTTAAACAACCGGCTAGTCCTCATTTTCCTTCTCATTGTATTGTTTTACATGGGGGAAAATAACACTATTGTTTAAACAACCGGCTAGTCCTCATTTTCCTTCTCATTGTATTGTTTTACATGGGGGGAAATAACACTATTGTTTAAACAACCGGCTAGTCCTCATTTTCCTTCTCATTGTATTGTTTTACATGGGGGGAAATAACACTATTGTTTAAACAACCGGCTAGTCCTCATTTTCCTTCTCATTGTATTGTTTTACATGGGGGGAAATAACACTATTGTTTAAACAACCGGCTAGTCCTCTTTTTCCTTCTCATTGTATTGTTTTCCATGGGGGAAAATAACACTATTGTTTAAACAACCGGCTAGTCCTCATTTTCCTTCTCATTGTATTGTTTTACATGGGGGGAAATAACACTATTGTTTAAACAACCGGCTAGTCCTCATTTTCCTTCTCATTGTATTGTTTTACATGGGGGGGAAATAACACTATTGTTTAAACAACCGGCTAGTCCTCATTTTCCTTCTCATTGTATTGTTTTCCATGGGGGGGAAATAACACTATTGTTTAAACAACCGGCTAGTCCTCATTTTCCTTCTCATTGTATTGTTTTCCATGGGGGGGAAATAACACTATTGTTTAAACAACCGGCTAGTCCTCATTTTCCTTCTCATTGTATTGTTTTCCATGGGGGGGAAATAACACTATTGTTTAAACAACCGGCTAGTCCTCATTTTCCTTCTCATTGTATTGTTTTCCATGGGGGGGAAATAACACTATTGTTTAAACAACCGGCTAGTCCTCATTTTCCTTCTCATTGTATTGTTTTCCATGGGGGGGAAATAACACTATTGTTTAAACAACCGGCTAGTCCTCATTTTCCTTCTCATTGTATTGTTTTCCATGGGGGGGAAATAACACTATTGTTTAAACAACCGGCTAGTCCTCATTTTCCTTCTCATTGTATTGTTTTCCATGGGGGGGAAATAACACTATTGTTTAAACAACCGGCTAGTCCTCATTTTCCTTCTCATTGTATTGTTTTCCATGGGGGGGAAATAACACTATTGTTTAAACAACCGGCTAGTCCTCATTTTCCTTCTCATTGTATTGTTTTCCATGGGGGGAAATAACACTATTGTTTAAACAACCGGCTAGTCCTCATTTTCCTTCTCATTGTATTGTTTTCCATGGGGGGAAATAACACTATTGTTTAAACAACCGGCTAGTCCTCATTTTCCTTCTCATTGTATTGTTTTCCATGGGGGGGAAATAACACTATTGTTTAAACAACCGGCTAGTCCTCATTTTCCTTCTCATTGTATTGTTTTCCATGGGGGGGAAATAACACTATTGTTTAAACAACCGGCTAGTCCTCATTTTCCTTCTCATTGTATTGTTTTCCATGGGGGGGAAATAACACTATTGTTTAAACAACCGGCTAGTCCTCATTTTCCTTCTCATTGTATTGTTTTCCATGGGGGGGAAATAACACTATTGTTTAAACAACCGGCTAGTCCTCATTTTCCTTCTCATTGTATTGTTTTCCATGGGGGGGAAATAACACTATTGTTTAAACAACCGGCTAGTCCTCATTTTCCTTCTCATTGTATTGTTTTCCATGGGGGGGAAATAACACTATTGTTTAAACAACCGGCTAGTCCTCATTTTCCTTCTCATTGTATTGTTTTCCATGGGGGGGAAATAACACTATTGTTTAAACAACCGGCTAGTCCTCATTTTCCTTCTCATTGTATTGTTTTCCATGGGGGGGAAATAACACTATTGTTTAAACAACCGGCTAGTCCTCATTTTCCTTCTCATTGTATTGTTTTCCATGGGGGGGAAATAACACTATTGTTTAAACAACCGGCTAGTCCTCATTTTCCTTCTCATTGTATTGTTTTCCATGGGGGGAAATAACACTATTGTTTAAACAACCGGCTAGTCCTCATTTTCCTTCTCATTGTATTGTTTTCCATGGGGGGGAAATAACACTATTGTTTAAACAACCGGCTAGTCCTCATTTTCCTTCTCATTGTATTGTTTTCCATGGGGGGGAAATAACACTATTGTTTAAACAACCGGCTAGTCCTCATTTTCCTTCTCATTGTATTGTTTTCCATGGGGGGAAATAACACTATTGTTTAAACAACCGGCTAGTCCTCATTTTCCTTCTCATTGTATTGTTTTCCATGGGGGGAAATAACACTATTGTTTAAACAACCGGCTAGTCCTCATTTTCCTTCTCATTGTATTGTTTTCCATGGGGGGAAATAACACTATTGTTTAAACAACCGGCTAGTCCTCATTTTCCTTCTCATTGTATTGTTTTCCATGGGGGGAAATAACACTATTGTTTAAACAACCGGCTAGTCCTCATTTTCCTTCTCATTGTATTGTTTTCCATGGGGGGAAATAACACTATTGTTTAAACAACCGGCTAGTCCTCATTTTCCTTCTCATTGTATTGTTTTCCATGGGGGGAAATAACACTATTGTTTAAACAACCGGCTAGTCCTCATTTTCCTTCTCATTGTATTGTTTTCCATGGGGGGGAAATAACACTATTGTTTAAACAACCGGCTAGTCCTCATTTTCCTTCTCATTGTATTGTTTTCCATGGGGGGAAATAACACTATTGTTTAAACAACCGGCTAGTCCTCATTTTCCTTCTCATTGTATTGTTTTCCATGGGGGGGAAATAACACTATTGTTTAAACAACCGGCTAGTCCTCATTTTCCTTCTCATTGTATTGTTTTCCATGGGGGGAAATAACACTATTGTTTAAACAACCGGCTAGTCCTCATTTTCCTTCTCATTGTATTGTTTTCCATGGGGGGAAATAACACTATTGTTTAAACAACCGGCTAGTCCTCATTTTCCTTCTCATTGTATTGTTTTCCATGGGGGGAAATAACACTATTGTTTAAACAACCGGCTAGTCCTCATTTTCCTTCTCATTGTATTGTTTTCCATGGGGGGAAATAACACTATTGTTTAAACAACCGGCTAGTCCTCATTTTCCTTCTCATTGTATTGTTTTCCATGGGGGGGAAATAACACTATTGTTTAAACAACCGGCTAGTCCTCATTTTCCTTCTCATTGTATTGTTTTCCATGGGGGGGAAATAACACTATTGTTTAAACAACCGGCTAGTCCTCATTTTCCTTCTCATTGTATTGTTTTCCATGGGGGGAAATAACACTATTGTTTAAACAACCGGCTAGTCCTCATTTTCCTTCTCATTGTATTGTTTTCCATGGGGGGGAAATAACACTATTGTTTAAACAACCGGCTAGTCCTCATTTTCCTTCTCATTGTATTGTTTTCCATGGGGGGAAATAACACTATTGTTTAAACAACCGGCTAGTCCTCATTTTCCTTCTCATTGTATTGTTTTCCATGGGGGGAAATAACACTATTGTTTAAACAACCGGCTAGTCCTCATTTTCCTTCTCATTGTATTGTTTTCCATGGGGGGGAAATAACACTATTGTTTAAACAACCGGCTAGTCCTCATTTTCCTTCTCATTGTATTGTTTTCCATGGGGGGAAATAACACTATTGTTTAAACAACCGGCTAGTCCTCATTTTCCTTCTCATTGTATTGTTTTCCATGGGGGGAAATAACACTATTGTTTAAACAACCGGCTAGTCCTCATTTTCCTTCTCATTGTATTGTTTTCCATGGGGGGGAAATAACACTATTGTTTAAACAACCGGCTAGTCCTCATTTTCCTTCTCATTGTATTGTTTTCCATGGGGGGAAATAACACTATTGTTTAAACAACCGGCTAGTCCTCATTTTCCTTCTCATTGTATTGTTTTCCATGGGGGGAAATAACACTATTGTTTAAACAACCGGCTAGTCCTCATTTTCCTTCTCATTGTATTGTTTTCCATGGGGGGGAAATAACACTATTGTTTAAACAACCGGCTAGTCCTCATTTTCCTTCTCATTGTATTGTTTTCCATGGGGGGAAATAACACTATTGTTTAAACAACCGGCTAGTCCTCATTTTCCTTCTCATTGTATTGTTTTCCATGGGGGGAAATAACACTATTGTTTAAACAACCGGCTAGTCCTCATTTTCCTTCTCATTGTATTGTTTTCCATGGGGGGAAATAACACTATTGTTTAAACAACCGGCTAGTCCTCATTTTCCTTCTCATTGTATTGTTTTCCATGGGGGGAAATAACACTATTGTTTAAACAACCGGCTAGTCCTCATTTTCCTTCTCATTGTATTGTTTTCCATGGGGGGAAATAACACTATTGTTTAAACAACCGGCTAGTCCTCATTTTCCTTCTCATTGTATTGTTTTCCATGGGGGGGAAATAACACTATTGTTTAAACAACCGGCTAGTCCTCATTTTCCTTCTCATTGTATTGTTTTCCATGGGGGGGAAATAACACTATTGTTTAAACAACCGGCTAGTCCTCATTTTCCTTCTCATTGTATTGTTTTCCATGGGGGGAAATAACACTATTGTTTAAACAACCGGCTAGTCCTCATTTTCCTTCTCATTGTATTGTTTTCCATGGGGGGAAATAACACTATTGTTTAAACAACCGGCTAGTCCTCATTTTCCTTCTCATTGTATTGTTTTCCATGGGGGGGAAATAACACTATTGTTTAAACAACCGGCTAGTCCTCATTTTCCTTCTCATTGTATTGTTTTCCATGGGGGGGAAATAACACTATTGTTTAAACAACCGGCTAGTCCTCATTTTCCTTCTCATTGTATTGTTTTCCATGGGGGGGAAATAACACTATTGTTTAAACAACCGGCTAGTCCTCATTTTCCTTCTCATTGTATTGTTTTCCATGGGGGGGAAATAACACTATTGTTTAAACAACCGGCTAGTCCTCATTTTCCTTCTCATTGTATTGTTTTCCATGGGGGGAAATAACACTATTGTTTAAACAACCGGCTAGTCCTCATTTTCCTTCTCATTGTATTGTTTTCCATGGGGGGGAAATAACACTATTGTTTAAACAACCGGCTAGTCCTCATTTTCCTTCTCATTGTATTGTTTTCCATGGGGGGGAAATAACACTATTGTTTAAACAACCGGCTAGTCCTCATTTTCCTTCTCATTGTATTGTTTTCCATGGGGGGGAAATAACACTATTGTTTAAACAACCGGCTAGTCCTCATTTTCCTTCTCATTGTATTGTTTTCCATGGGGGGGAAATAACACTATTGTTTAAACAACCGGCTAGTCCTCATTTTCCTTCTCATTGTATTGTTTTCCATGGGGGGGAAATAACACTATTGTTTAAACAACCGTCTAGTCCTCATTTTCCTTCTCATTGTATTGTTTTCCATGGGGGGGAAATAACACTATTGTTTAAACAACCGGCTAGTCCTCATTTTCCTTCTCATTGTATTGTTTTCCATGGGGGGGAAATAACACTATTGTTTAAACAACCGGCTAGTCCTCATTTTCCTTCTCATTGTATTGTTTTCCATGGGGGGAAATAACACTATTGTTTAAACAACCGGCTAGTCCTCATTTTCCTTCTCATTGTATTGTTTTCCATGGGGGGAAATAACACTATTGTTTA